>NC_058133.1:231717029-231745581 GCF_016433145.1 Gracilinanus agilis | reverse complement strand
TATATATACACACACACACACACACACAAATCCACATAGTGAGTGAGTGGTGCCATTTTACAGAGAAGGAAAGTTAGGTGACCTACCTACTGTCACAAAGGTAGCAAGCATCGAAGGTAGGATATAGACCAAAGCCTTCTGAAAACCATAATAATGACTTCACATAACTTTTGTGAGTCCCAAATATATGAAAAAAAAATGTTTGTCTGGGCTAGTGATTTCATTTATGGAGTGAAATCCCAGTGTGAAAATTCCCCTTGACAGAGATTGGTCACTCATTTGTCTTAGAATTTAAAAGGGTTTCTTGGGTTGTGACTTTTACATGGTCACATAGCTGAGCATGTGTCAGGAGAAACACTTGAACTCAGATCTTCCTGACTCCCCCCTGCTCAACTCTATAGTCCACATTCTATTTTGCAAATCTTAAAACACTATGTAAATGTCAGTTTTTATTACTGCTGTTGCCACATGCAGATATGACTATAACAAAAATGACTTTGAATCTGGTGTGAATTTGCAGTGGAGACTAACAGATGGAGATAATTGCTGAAATAGAAGGGAAAGAAGGCAAGTTTAAAAGAACAGGAAGCATATTCAAGATCTCTAACTCTCACTGTCATTCTAGGCTGGTTAGAAATTGAAAGATGTAGTAGCCTCAACCATATATATGTGTCTTATGGCCAGACCTTCTCTGACTGTTTTCTTGCTAGTTATTCTTGCTTTAGAGGAGGCTATAGGAGATTATTTTATTTATTTATTATTTATTATTTATTGTCATGCAAAACACTTCCATATTGTCCTTGTCATAAGAGCACTCTCATACATAACCAAACCCCCAAAATAAAACCTTAACTACACTGATGTGAAAGACAACTCCAACAGTTCTTTCTTTGGAGGTGGATAGCATTTCCCATGATGTCTTTCAGGATTTTCCCAAGTTAGTGCATTGCTGAGAGTAGCCAAGTTTGTAGATAATCTTCATCCAATATTGCTGTTACTGTGTACAATGTTCTCCCAGTTCTGCTTATTTCACTCTGCATCAGTGTCTGCAGATCTTTTCAGCTTTTTCTGAAATCATATTGTTTATCATTTCTTATAGCACAATAATAATTCCATTACCAACATGTAACACAATTTTTTCATCCATTTCCCAATTGATCGAAATCCCCTCAGTTTCCAATTCTTTGCCACCACAAAAAGGGTACCTATAAATGTTTTTGTCCAATTAAGTCCTTTCACCTTTTTAATCATTTCTTTGGGATCCACATCTGTATTAGCAGATCAAACAGTATGCAGTTTTATAGAATACTTTGGGTATAGTTCCAAATTGCCCTCCAGAATGGTTGAATCAGTTGTAGGACAGTATTAATATGTAGGACTGTACATATAGTAGCAGAGCCATGGAAAAAGTCTAAGTTGTGATTGGCAGGGGACATTGTAGGGTCCTTTAAATTTAGAAGTGTTTTCTGTGAAGGAGTATCTTCAATGGCAGGAAACATAAAGCCAGAATTGGTGAATTTGAGAGCTGGAAGGGATATATTAGCTGTCTAAGTCCAAATCTTAGTCAACTTCCATTCTATTTGCTCTTTTCCTTGTTCTCATTTTCATTTTGAAAACAGTATTGTGAGACCTTGCCTTTTATATAAACAAATTCTCTTTTATTTAAAAAACAAAAACTTTTAAAAACCTAGTTGTTTTCCTCTCCCAAGCTGTGTTATAACCACCTGAACCAAAAGCTCTCATTTGTCTTTTTTACGTACCAACACAATGTTCTCAACTGTCTCTGTTTCTTCCACTAAAATGTGTTCAAGCTGATAGTTGGTTTCCTAAAGGATTTTGTCTGTACAAAAGGCAATAGCCTTGTATCTCTAGGAAGAGGAAATGTTGAGGAATAGCTCTGGATTCTTTGTGGTAGTGGGAGGACTGATGGACTTCTTTTTCAAATAGAGAATGAATTAAGTATTCTTAAGAAATATATGGAAGCAGTAATTTGCTAATGACTCCAAACACATATGTGACCCTCACTGCAGTTGTCACTGTTTTTTTATGTTTTAGAAATGATGGCTTTAAAGTGGTTTTAAAGTAGAATCATGCCCGCTATTAAAAGTGTTGAAACAGACACTTCCCTTCTCCTTCTGAAATCAGATATATTTTGTGGGTGACTGGATAATATGTTAAAAAAAAATGTGAGCAGTTGGGGGTTGCTGCTGATGCAATCAGATTTTAAAAGCTTCTTTGTTGTTGTTATGTTTCAGTCATGTCTGACTCTTTGTGACCTCATTTGGGATTTTCTTGGCAAATACTGAAGTGATTTGCGATTTCTTTCTCTAGTTCATTTTACAGATGAGGAAACTGAGGCAAAAGGATTTAGTGACTTGCCCAGGGTCACAAAGTTTCTGAGGCCAGATTTGAACTCAAGAAGATGAGTCTTCCTGACTCCAGACCCTCTAGCCACTGTTCTACCTAGTTGTCCCTAGATCCCTGTGACTGACTTTACAAAATGTAATACTTGACAACTGTGAAGAACTGTGAAGAACTCTTCATTTGCCAAAAGGATGAAATAGATCTAGTTGAATTTATAGGTTCCATTTCTGGGGGATGCTGGACCAGCTATCTTGGTGTTCCAGTTTCAATTCTAAGTAGACCTAGCTCATTTGTAAAGAATTTGTTTGCAAGATGTTTGGATACATAACAGTTGCTGCTAGAGCTGAAGTCCACAGTGTTTGTTTGTTTGTTTGTTTATTTACTTTTCTTTTACTTCCTTAATATTAGAGTAAATATGACTTGAAAATAAGGACTGGATCTTCCTTCATTTCTGTTTTCTATTCAAAAAAAATTGGAGAGAAGGAAAGTCACATAAACCCAAACATTTTATTTGTTAAAGCAAGAGGGAACAGAAGCAGATTTTTCTGAACAGAACTCCAATTCTACATGGTACGGCTTTACATTTTTAAAGGTTTAAAAGGGCAACTGGATTAAACAATAGTGGAAAAATGTGGAGGATGTTATAACATTTTTCCATTTCTATGTTTATATTTTTAAACTGTGATATCTATGTTTCAAATTCTAAAACATTTTGCCTTACAAGTATCCTTATGAATTCAGAATAATGGGCTATTATATTGGTTATAATTGTCAAGGTTATTCCAAATTGGAATTTGCTTTGTTCTTCCTCTTCAGACCTGGCTTTTGTCCAAGACAAGAGTATCTCTTGTTACAGAATGACTGTTGACTCATTTCATTTGAAGAGCCATGCGATGGTAAGAGCAAGATTTAGAATCCAAGAAACACTGTGATTAGGATAATATAACCTATAAAATAACCTCAGTACCTTCCAGGATGCCTTTCATATTTTTTCTCCAGACCTGTACTCTACCAAAAACTCTCTCTTCCAATGCATATGTGAAAGTATTCTGAAACTTACAATCCTAGAGTTTTACTTAGGGCACTTAGAAGCAAGTGACTTATCCCAGGTCATACAGTTTGTGTCAGATTGGCCTTGAATTAAACCCAGATTTCCTTGACTCTAAGACCAGCTCTTTGCACATGACCCCTCTACTCCATTATGCCTTGAATACAATAGACAGTTAATAAGTGTTTGCATGGAAAGATGGGGTTAATGAGAGGTTCTAAGTCCAGTGAGTAGGGAGACCTCTCTCTAGATAATTTGGTATATCTAGTGGACTTGTTTGTCCAGCTAAAGAAGACCAGAAAGCGGGCTGGGAGACCAAGGGAATTTGAGATTGGAAAGAATGGAATGCTAATGCTCAGACAGGTTAAATAGCCCTTAATCTTTGCAGTTATAGATTGGCTTCTGGTAGCAGCTTTTGCAAAGTTATCAAAATCTGTGTCAGAGAAAAACAACCCCAGATGTGAATATTAATATTATATTCTACATTTAGCCATCAATTTACCAGAAACAAGTTGGTTTCATTTATCATTAAGTTCATTTTTAGCTTGGAGAAAGAGATCCCCAAACCAGTATGCCCTGTGACATGACTGCCTTTAGATAATTTCAGGTAACATTTGTAGTACTTGAACAAGGAAGAGATTTCTTAAAATACATGTTGGCATTAAGTCTAAGTTAACATTACAGACAAAGGGACCTCCTCCCTTCCATCAATCCTTTCTTGATAGTGAAGGACAGATGCTAGTTTGCCAGTCACGTCAGGTAAACAGGTTAAAAGGAGATTGACCTTAGCAGAAAAGGCAATAATGCAAAGGCCAGAAGTTATTCTTTGTCAAAAGATTTGGTACCAACTCTGATCCATTTCTCTAAGGAAAGGTCTTTTTTTTTTTTTTTGACTGACTAACCCCTCACCTTTTCAAGGGACTTTTCCCAGAAATCTGGAAAAGACTTTAAAGAAAAATATTATTGCTTAATATAGTTGCTTTTCAGTTTTACTAGAAATGAGGTTTAAAATACACTTCCACACCGGACTCAACATTGCCCATCTCAAGTGAGGATCTTCTGAATAATCAATAGAGGTCAACTCTAGCTAAGGAAAACAGAAAGGAACTCTGCAAAAGATAAGATGGTTTTAGATGAGCAAGAGACCTTAAATTCCCCAAATATCATCATACTAAAATGGCAGTCCATGTATAATTCACAGTGTATGAGTAAAACTGATTTATCATTGGTACAATGGATAAAGAGTCTAGAATCAGGAAGACTCAAGTTCAAATGTGGCCTCAGATACTTATTAGTTGTGTGAATCTGGACAAGTCACAACCTCTGAATGCCTCAATTTCTTCATCTGCACAATGGGGCTGATAAAAAGACATTTATTAGGGTTGTTGTAAAGATCAAATGAGATGATAAATTGGGAAATGCTTATTAGCACAATGTCTGACACATGGTAAATGCTATATAAATGTTAGATATTATTGTTGTTGTTAGGGCTGACAGTATAATAATAAGACTCCCAGTCATTAATGCATACAATCAAACTTTATTGACTATTCAATAATACAATCATTAAACCCTCTGGGTTCAGTCCACCTACCTGATTCCTAAAGACTCTGATAAGCATGCTTTATACTAGTGCTCATGACAAAGTTCTCTCTCTGGATAGTGGGATCCAAAGTGGCATTCTAGCAAGTCACTGTCAACCAGCAATGCTCTCAAGCAAACACAGGATGCTCACATTTTCAGGTATGGGAAACACAGGAGTCTGTTCTAATCACAACCCAGGAACAGACTAATGAGGGGCCTCTGATAGTGCTGACTTAGTATGTTTATTAAGTTTTACATTTAAGTTCTGAATGATTACCTAAGTTTATGAAAACTATTAATAAAAGCTAAAGTCATTAGCAAGTGTTTATCAGTTTGCTCCCTCACATTTTGACTTCTTCAATAATAGTTTGTTCTTTATTATCTGAATCAATTGAAGGTGGTTCTGCAGTTTAAAATTCATCTATAGATATTTCTCCTAGATTTCTTAACTAAATGAGTTTATTGCGTTCTAATAATTATTTTTCAATCCACAGTCTTTGTTTCTGCTAAGAGTTTTTCAGCTTAGGTCTTAAGAATTACATTGAATATTTCTATCCCCTCCACTACTTAGAGATTATATACTAAATAATAGTTCCGTATAATTTATTTGGATTTCATCCAAATAAGCTTTGAAGTATCCTCGATCACTCTTTTTTAAAAAAAATTATTTATTTTTAGCATTCATTTAAAAATATTGTAGTTCTGAATTCTCTCCCTCCCTCCTCCATTCCTTCCTTCACCCATTGAGAAGACAAGAAATGTAATATTGATTATACAAGTGAAATCATATAACTGTTTGTGTTAGTCATGTTAAAAAAAGAAGAAAAATAAAGTGAAAAAATTATACTTCACTCTTTACTTGAGACCTATTCTCTATCTGGAGGTGGGTAGCATTGTTCCTCACAGGTTCTTCAGAATTCTTTTGGATGATTATACTGAGAATAGGTAAACCTTTCACAGTTGATAGTTAAAATATTGCTGGTACTATGGATATTGTTCTCCTGATTCTTCTCACTTCACTTTGCATCAGTTCATGTAAGTCTTCCTAGGTTTTTCTTAAACCATTCTTTTCTTCATTTCTTATATCAATAGTATTCTGTTACAATCATATACCATAACTTATTCAGCCATTCCCTAATTGATGGACACTCCCTAAATTTCTAATTTTTTGCTACCACAAAAAGAGCTGCTATATATTTTCCTTTTTTCTTTGATCTCTTTAGCATACAGACCTAGTAAAGTTATTGCTTTGTCAATAGGTATGCACAGTTTTATAACCCTATAGGCATCATTCCAAATTGTTCTCCAGAAAGATCAGTTCATAATTTCACCAATAATGCAACAGTGTCCCCCAATTTTCCATGTACCCTCCAAACATTTGTCATTTCCCTTTTCTTTCAATATTGACCAATCTGATAGATAAAACAACCTCAGTGTTATTTTAATTTATATTTTTCTAATAAGTAGTGATTTAGAGCATTTTTTCATATGACTATAATTAGTTTTGATTTCTTCTTCTGAAAACTACCTGTTCATATCCTTTGACTATCAATTGTGGAATGGCTCATATGTTTATAAATTTGACTCAGTTTCCTATATATTTGAGAAATTAGCCTTTTTGTGTTTGAAAAATGAGACCTTTATCCTTGATAACTCTAAGTAATTGAAGGCTGGCTAAAATAGTCTATTGATAAACTCAATTCTCCCACTGTAGAGTCAGCTTTGGAGGTACTGGCTCACATACAGGATGCACAAAGCCTAATCCTATTCATGTACAGATTGCTGTTAGACAATAACTGTTATTAAGTTTACCATTAAGTACACTACAATAATCTACTTGCCAGACTGGCTAATGATCTTTAGTGATGAATCTAGAAATTCAATAGTGGCCTACCTTTTTGAAACATGGGGCAAAGCAATATAATGGATCATATTATTATTTCTCTGTCCTTAGCCTCAATTTATTTTCTATCCATGACTGGATGGGCTGGATACCCAAATGTCCAATATACTCAAATGCCAATCTGACATGATTCAATCCTTTTTACTATCCTCCTTTACCCCCATCATCCTCAATTTGCTAATGTAATTCATCCTTTCATTTCATTTTGTTTCATTTGATTTCCCTTTGGCACAAGTTGAAATGTATCCAACCTTAATCTTCATATTTGAATTTGCTATGTCCTTCCACAACTCCTTTCCTGCTATTTCACTGGGTTTTTTCCTACTGTATTATCATTTCTCCATTTAGGTAACCATATGGCTAATCCATTAGCTCAAGACTAAGTATAAATCACTTCATTATCCAAGTTTTCCCTTTGCAGCTCTGGTTTTCTCTTGCAGCTCTGAGGACAACCACATTGCCCATTATTTACCACATTGAGCTGATTTTCCATCCCCTCCTTCAACTATTTATTCCGGAGACATGAACTCTGGGTGTCCACTCACCATTTCATGCTCTGTGGAGTGAGAATAGTGTTCCCATCTATAAACTATGTGTTCCTCTCATCTTATAGCTCTGTCTCAATGGTCAGGGACCACAGAATCCTAACTGAGAAGATAAGGCAAGAAGATAAGGCAACACCTAATCATGGGGTCATAGATTTAGAACTGATGGGCACTTCAGAAGTGATTTAATCCAAACTCCTAATTTTATAGAAGAGAACATTACATACGACAATAGAAATATTGTTTGAAGGATGACTCATATATATCCATCTCCTGAGAAATAACTGAAAAATAGAAATAAGCAAGACATGGTTTTATACATATGTATATCTTTTTGTCAAATTATTCCTTCTCTAATGGGGGAAGATGGAAGGTAGGGAACTACTGGGAATTTTAACCTACTAAACAAATTAATTTAAAATATTTTTTAAAAGAAAATACACTCAAATAGCTTGCCCACAGTCACAAAAATAGTAAACGGTAGATTTAGGATTCAATCCCTGGGTGACAAGATCTTGTACTCTTTATATCTCATCATTGATTCAAAGAAGTAAAGGAAAGGAGGAATACTGTCTTCTCAGGGTACAACCTTTTCAAAGGCTTGGAATTGGTAATAGAATGCTCCTGTTATACAGTTTAATCAGAATGTAGAGTTTAAGAAAGGGAGTAATGCAAAATATATAAATGTGAAAGTATCTGCCTAGATTGTGGGGGATTCTAAACGCCAGGGTAAAGAATACGTATTTTATCCCTTGGACAGCATGAGACCACTGAATATTTTAGTGTGAATATCACTTATTTGTAGCATCCCCTTGGGGATACTTATTTGGAGGGATACTTTTCCCTCTCATCGCTTCTTGCTGGTGATAATAACTCTTTTAATTGTCTGCTTAGCAAGAATTTCATGGATACTAAAGGGATAATCCCCACCCCTCAGGTTTTACCTATGAGCTCCCAGATGGGGCATATGGACCTAACAGACAGCTTCCCTGATTGTATAGCTTTTTTGATGAAGTATCTGACACAAACTCACATATAAGTAGACACAAGACTTTCTGAAATTAAAGATCAAAAACAACTTAGATTGGGAAGGGGTGTCAGTTGAAGGATTGGATCTTTAGGCTGAAAGACAATTGGGGGAAAAGTCACTAATTACAGAAATTTAGAGATAAAAGGGACCTTAGCAGCTATCTATTCCAGCCCTTTAATTTTACAGTCAACATTTATTAAACACCTATTACGTGCTAGGTACTGTGCTAAAGCACCAGGGATACAAAGAAAGTCATAAAAAAAAGTAGTTTTTGCTCTCAAGAAGCTCACAGTCTAAGTGAGGAGGCAACATGCAAATGACTATTTGAAAACATGATTATATACTGAGTAAACTGGGGATACTCTCAAAGGGAAGGCACTAAAATTAAGGTAGACTGGAAAAGACTTTCCAGGAAGTAGGATTTTAGCCAAGACTTAAAGGAAAGCAAGAGGGGGAGACAAAAAAGGGTGGGGTATTCAGGTATAAGGGCAGCTCTGATTTTCTTTGGCTGATCCCTATGCCTGGAATATTCTCCCTCCTCATCTCTTCCTCCTATTTTCCTTCAAGTGCCAGCTAAAATCTCACCTTATACAGAAAGCCTTTCCCAATCCATTCCTTCCGTTAATTATTTTCTATTTATCCTATCCTATATGTGGCTTGTTTATTTGCTTGTTCTCTCCTCCATTAGATTGCAAGCTCCTCGAAGGTAAGGATTATATTTTGTATTTCTATCTTTTTGTATTCCCTAACCCTTAACCCAGTGCCTGACATTTAATTAATGTTTATTGACTAACTGACTGAAATAAATGCCTAGAGTCAGAAGAATGGGATGTCTTGAATGGGGAAAAACAAGAAAGCTAAGGTCATTAGATCACAGAATAAGTGGAAAAGAGTAAAATATAAAAAGGCTGGAATAAGAGGAATACAGGTTATGAAAGGCTTTAAAAGCCACAGAGATTATTTTATATTTCATGGAGGTAATAGAGAGCCACAAGAGATGAATTAATAGGGTGGGGTGGGACTTGCATAGTCGGACTTGTACTTCATAAAGATTAATTTGACAGCTGAATGGAAAATGGACTAGAATGTGAAGAGACTTGAAGCAAAGATATCAACCATCAAGTTATTGCAATAATTCAGGTGTGATGTCTTTTAATCTTGTACCAAAGTTAGTGGCTGTGTTAGAGGAGGGTTTGGAAGAGAATATACAAGATACTCATGGTTCATCAAACAAGGTATATTGATATTGGAACAGGGAAGGGGAGGTAATGAGAAATAAGGTGAAGAATCTAAGATGACACCTAGATTGTAAACCTAGATGACTGGGAGGATAGATACACTCTCAACAGTAATGGAAAAGTCAAGAAGAAGAAAGGTTCAGGGGAAAAGATAACAATTTGTTTGGGACATGTTTAGGCAAATGGAGATGACAAGACAGAGAGGCTAAGGTTGGACAAATAAAACTAAGAATCTTTTACAGGAACATGATAGAAACATGATCAGCCATGGGGACTGATGAGATCATGAAGCAAAATAGTATAGAGGGAGAAGAGAAAATGTCCTAAGCTAGTACCCTGGAAAGTGTCCATAGTTGGCAGATGTGATTAATGATCAATCAGGTAGAAAGAGAACCATTGGAGAGCAGTGTTATGCTAACATAGAGAGAAAAAAGTATGAAGAAAAGAGTGATTGGCAATGTCAAAAGCCGCAAAGAAGTAAAAAAGGATGAAGATTTAGCAAATGAGAGATCACTGGTAACTTTGGAGAGAATATTTCCAATGGTATGATGACACCAGAAGTTAGAATGCAGAGTTAAGAGAGTGAAAGGAAAGGAAGTGGGGGCATACCTGAGAAAATATTGCCAGGGCCATGAAGGTATCACCCAGATCTTCTAATTTCAAATCTAGTGCTTTTGCCACAGAGCTGTGCTAAAAGGCAAAAGAGGGATACCAGAGGGATCTTTCTATAGGCATCTCATTTCCTCTCTCCTCTTCCCTTTCCAAACCTCTAGCTTATTCTCTCCTAGTAACATCAAAAACTATCCACAGGAAGGATCACAGAAAGACAGGAAAGACAAATGGAAATAATGAAACTTCCTCTTTCAATCACAAGGTAAAATTAAAGAAATCCAGTCCTTCCTGTGACCATATTTTATTCCCAAGTTTCCAAAGCACTTCCTGTAATTAATGGCTAGATTTTAATTAAACATTGATTAGGCACTAATTAGTCTAACGATTAGTCATGGGGAGGAGAAAACACAAAATGCCAAACTGTATAAGAGAGAAGGGGGAAATCATGAAAGATTAAAGCCAGATATAAATTCTATTTCTGCCTCCCTCCTGGCCAAACGTTTTCTATTATTTTGGTCCATTATAAATGATGCTTTCAATGTGAATTTTTCTAATCGGTGTGAGTCTGATGAAGTCTCAGGTGAATGATGCAAGGAAGATTGAATTTATTCGCCTTTTCATCAGATTTCAGCCTCTTAATGCAGCTAAAGAGCCTTTACCCACTTAGAGAGGAATTAGTCTCTGTCTTCATAATGAAGTCATATTGAGAGTGAATTTGAAGCATTTCTACCCTCACATCCTTTGACCTGGAAGCAAGAATACTGCAGAGCATGTTCCCCCCTCCCCCCGAAGTCAACAGATTGTATTTCCCTGGGAAGAATAGACAGTCAGAACCACTATCTTCCATTTGACGCCCAAAACATGTTAATGTGTTTTTTATTTGACTGCTGAGGTGGTTAGTAAATCTTTTCAGATTCCTTCTAGCTAATAAGGTGTCATTCAGGTGTATTGTGTGTCATATAAAAGATATGTCTCTCACCCCTAACAATAACAAAAACAACCACAAAAATCCACCTTGAGCCAGTTACTTGGAAATCAGATTTCTATTATTATTATTATTATTATTATTATTAATACCATGTATATAGTACTTTAAAGTTTGGAAAGCACTTTGTAAATATTATCTCAGTTTATCCTCACAACTCTTGAGATACATGCTATTTTTATCCCTATTTTACAGATGAGGAAAGTGATGTAGATAGAATCTGTGCATAATAAGGTCATGTCCCAGGATCACAGTGCTAGTAAGTATGTAAGGCTAAATTTGAACTCAGATCTTCTTGAATCTAGGTCCCATACTCTATATACTGTACCATCTACGTGCCAAATCTAAAATGCTATATTTTGCCCAAAAGACTTTTTGGAGATCAATGAGCCCTTTTCCTTACAAAGGAAAAGTCCCAGAAGGCAAAAATACAACCAATGAGTAGAATTCAATTCAACACACTTCTATTAACTACTCATTATATGTATATTAAACATATTATATTTCCCTATACATATACATACCTATAGAGAGCAAGCATAGCATTCTGGATAAAGAGATGGTCTTAAATTTATGAAGACCTGAGTTGAAATTGTGGGTCTCACATACTGGCCACGTGACCCCTGGACAAGTCACATATTTCTTCAATGTCCCAGGCAGCTTCTTAAGACTCTGAGTTGCAGAGATGGTACCAAACTGCTTTGGTAGAAGAAATTCCTTATTAGGAACACCCTTTGCTGATAAAATCACTCCCACAACAGTGTGTATTTACTATAAAAGTTAGGTTAGATCATAGAATTTCACAGTTGAAAGAGCTTTCTTGTCAGACTCCTACTGGAAAAGAAATCCTCTCTCTTCACAATCTACAAATGGTCATCCAGCCTTGGCTTTCAGACTAGTAAGTATTGGAACACCTTTACTGTTGGGAAGTTTTACCTTAAATCAAATCTAAATCTTTCTCTTAGTAATTCCACCAATTGCTCCTACTAAAATTCTGGGGTCAAACAGAAAAAAAAAATCTCTTCTATACTAAAAGTTTTTTAATACTTTAAGATAGTGTTATAAGGTCTATTTTAGTCCCAAGTAGAACATCTACTCATCCATCTCATATTTTAAATGTTCTAAAATATGAAAAGTCAAAATAAATGTTTATTGTACCAACAGAATGCCTAAGAACCTAGGGCCTGGCTCAGGAGATTTAAGAGTTAAATAAGATAGATAGTCAGGCCATGAACAAACTTAATAAAACCCCTATTTTGTTGTTTACACATGAAAGCCAATATAAGCTAATAAACACTGGTACAAAGGAGTTAGCCCCTAGGATCTAGGAAATTACCAATTAATGTGTCCCAGGATTAAGCAAAGACCAAAAGAGAAAGTCCTTACCTTTTTGACAGTAGGTCCAATAATTAAAAAAAAAATTTAATGTTTTTAAAATGAACATTAATAAGCATAAATATTTTAATATACAGAGAACAGAAAAGGATTATATACTACACCATCAACTTCCTTATTTTACTACATATTCTAATCAACATAATTGTAACAAAATTGGTCTGCTTCTGTCTCATTCTAAACTTCTTTCTACTCTCTTTGCTTTAAAAAAACACACAACAAAAAGCCCTTACGTTCTTCTTAGAATTAATACTGTGTTTTGTAGTCAATTATAGCAAGTTGTTCTCTTGGTTTGCTCACTGCAATCTGCATCAGTTCTTTTAAGTTCTCCCAGGTTTCTCTGAATCCATCTCTTTTGTTATTTCTTTTTTAGAATTTAAAATCAATTCTGTGTCACTTTCAAGATAGAGTGGTAAGAATTAGGCAATTGAGGTTAAGTGACTTGTCCAATGTCATAGTTAGGATGTGCCTGAGGAGAGATTTGAACCCAGGATGTCCCATTTCCAGGCCTGGCTATCTACTGAATCACCTGGCTGCCCTTCTTTCATTATTTCTTACAGCACAATAATATTCCATTATGTTTATAATGGGCAGCTGTGCCAGAACTGTAGTCAGGAAGACCTGAGTTCAAATCTGACATTAGACACTTATTAGCTATGCATCTTTGGGCATGTCACTTAATCCTGTTTGCCTCCATTTCCTCATCTGAAAAATGAGCTGAAGGAGGAAATGGCAAACCTTTCAGTATCTTTGCCAAGAAAACCCCAGAAGAGTGGGACACAACTGAAAAATGACTCTAACAAAAAGTATGACTATGAATATTTTTATGCATATGGATTTGACCTTCTTTGATCACTTTGAAGTATTTGCCTAGTAATGGTATTGATGAATCAAAAGTTTACTTTTCGGCTATAGTTACAAATTGTTTTCCAGAATGAATGGTTGGATCGATTGATAGTTCTACCAGTAATTAATGTATTGTCCTTCCATAGACCTTCCAACAGTTATTACCCCTTTCCTTTTTTGGCATTTTTGACAATCTGATAACTGTGAAATTGAATTTCAGAGTTGTTTTAATTTCCATTTCTTATCATTAGTTATTTGAAGCATTGTTTCATAGAATTGTTAATGGCTTACCTCCCTTCTTTTGACAACTGCCTTTTAACAATTCTTGAAAGAAGAAAGGCAAGCTAAACAATCATATTAGTATAAAGTATCATATAACTGTAACTTTATATAGTAAATGTTAATAAACATATTTAAAATATTATATACTATTAAGAGGTTGGATTTATATCAGGAATTAATAAAGTAAAAATATCTGTTCAATATTAAGGAAAAATCTATAGTCTCAGGAAGAGCAGAAACCATTAAAATTATACAACTATGTAAACGAAGAAAAAGCTTTTGATAGATAGAACACCAATTTACATTTTAAAATAGATAGAACACCAATTTACATTTAAAAAATAAAAAAACCCACATAGAAAAACATAGGAACAAATGGACTTATCCTTAATATGACAGATAGGAAGTTCTATCTTTTATTTATAGTGGAGAAATACTAAAGAACATTACAAATAAGATCAAGAGCAAAGCAATGATGTTCATTGTCACCACTATTATTTGATATGTTTCTAGAAATGATAACTAGTCATGATGCTAGAAAAGGAAATTGATAGGATAAGGGTAAAAAGTGAAACAAAATAATCACTTTTTGCAGAGGATATGATGACTTTCTTAGAGGATCTTAGAGATTCAATTAAAATTTGTTGAAACAAATTCAGGAAAATAATAAAGATATAAAATAATTATCCTCTCTGCTTATCATTAAAGAAACCTGCCTGGGAGGGACAGAAAAAGAAATTCTATTTATAATAACATTAAAATATGTGATATTTCATCTTCCAAGATATTCCCTGGAATCAGGAATTATCTTACAGAACACTGATTACAGAAATACAGGAAGACTTAAATTACTGCAATGATAATTATTGGTCATGATTTGGTCATGTCATTATCATAAAAGTCATAATACTACTTTAAACAATTTATGGATTCAATGCCCACACAAATAAAACTACAAACAAAATTCATTTGGAGGAACAAGAGATCAAGAATCCTGAGGGTAATTACTTTTCAAAGTGGAAAAGAAAGGAACTTATCAATAAGAGATCTCAAACCATGTCACCAAGTAATTATTTTTTAAATTTTATACTGATTTAAAAATAGAAAAGTAGATCAATGGGACATAAAACTAAGAAGCAAACAAATATACTTGTTTGTATAGTATTTGATACTCCAAAGATGCCAAGTACTATGATGAGGACTATACCATTTAGCAAAAACTGCCAGAGAAAAGGGAAGGTAATCTGGGAAGTAGGTTTAAACTAACATCTCATACCACATAAGACAAATACCTCTAAATAGATGCATAATATAGAAATTAAAGGTCACATAACCACACTAGAGATGCAAGTCCCTTTCTTAACTGTGAATGGGGGGAAATTCTTGATCGAAGATATAAAGAGGATCACAAGTTATAAAATAGACAATTTTGAGTACATAAAACTGAAAAACTTTCATACGAACACAATCAATATAGTTAGAAGGGAAGTAAAGTAGGGACATGGGGGAATCCTTTGCAGCAAATTTCCCAGACAAAAGACTGATAACCAAAATACACAGAGGATTGATACAAATACACGAGAATAAAAGCATATTACAATAGATAAATGGTCAAATAATATGAATAGGAAATTCTCATAAAGGCAAACTATCACCACACCATGAAAAATGTTTCAAATAATTATTAATAAAAAATTCAAATTTGTTCACAACTCTCAGCTGTCAGATTGGCAAAGATAATAAAAAAATTAAAATTAAAATTGTTAAAGAGATTTTGGGAAGACAGGTACCTTAATGCATTATAGGTATTGATCTAGTCATTCTGGAAAGCAATTTGTTAAGTAATCCAAAAAGTCAGTAGACTTTCCACATTCTTTGATCCAATGATACCACTACCAGGTACATATCCCACAGAGATCAAAAAAGAAGGAAAGGACCTAGATGTCAAAAAATATTTATAGCAGCACTTTTTGTTATAGTAAAAAAAACAACTGGAAACAAAATGAGTGCTTTTTAATTGAGGAATGACTGAACAAATTATGGTATTATTAGTGCAATGTATTGTGAGAGAGGGTGAGGTAGATTCAGAGAATTGTGGGAAAACTTTTATGAATTGATAGCAATTAAGTGAGCAGAGGCAGGAAAACAATTTATGCTATAACAACATTAAAGAAAACAAATTGCAGTGACTTAAAAACTCTCAGATCACTACAATGATCATACGTGACTCCAAAAAACTAATGTGAATCTTTACAAGATACAAGACAAGAGCAGTAGGGGCAAGTAGGTTGCCCAGGGGATAGAGAGCCAGGCCTAGAGTTGGGAGGACCTTGAGTGTAAATCTGGCATTTCCTAGCTGTGTGACCCTAGGTAAGTCACTCAATTCTAATTGCCTAGCCACTCTTCTTCCTTGGAACCAATACTTGGTATCAATTTTAAGACAGAAAGTAAGGCTTTAAATAATTTTATTAAATTTAAAAAAAGATTAGAGCATTGGTATCAAACTCAGACAGAATTGGACTGCTGTGGGCTACATATTGACTTAGAAAACCACAATCTAACATTGTTTATGTTAAACTGTATTTTTATATATTTTTCAAAAACATTTTCCAAATTACATTTTAATCTCAGTAGGGCTATTGGAGAGACTTTTGTGGATCCCACAAGCTGAACATCTCTGGTCTAGAGAAACAGAATGAACTAACCATTTTTTGGCATGGTCAATGTATGAATGCATTTTTCACATCAATATTTATTCATATATATCAATATTTCACATAAATATTTACAAAGAAGGGCTTTTATTTGTGAGTAACGGGGTAATGACAATGTCATAAAACAAAAAAGTTTAAATTATGTTTATCTTATTTTTAAATACATGTAAATATTAAATATAAATGCTAAATACACTTATTTTAAAATGAAAAAGCAGGAGATACAGAAGAGGACAAAACAGGGTATTACTATAACTTTCTTGTTAAATTTGGTCTATACTTATTTTTTTATTTTTTTAAACACCTTACCTTCCATCTTGGAGTCAATACTGTGCATTGACTCCAAGGCAGAAAAGTGATAAGGGCTAGGCAGTGGGGGTTAAGTGACTTGCACTGGGTCACACAGCTGGGAAGTGTCTGAGGCCAGATTTGAACATAGGACCTCCCATCTCTAGGTCTGGCTCTCAATTCACTGAGCTACCCAGCTGCCCCTGATTTATCTTAAACAAAGATATACATAATAGATAACAATTTCTGCATCTCTTCCAGGATGACATTTTCTGTTTTATTTTAAATTTGTAATTATGAAAAAGAAAAATATTAAAGACTCTTTCAAAGACCTATGATTTTATCAATGTGAATTTCCCTCTAAACCAAAAATATCAAGGCATACAGTTGAGAGTTGTGAGTTATACTGGGCACAGGTGTCTCCCCCTGATGTGCCTTCAGGCTATGATTTTATAAATTTGTGCCCTCTTTCTCCCATTGATATTATGTGCATTGGAGTGAGAGTGTGTCATAGGTTCATGAGTGGAATTTTATGTCTTAATTATTCCTGCTTTACATTTCATTTGCTGTTGTCCAATTGTGTTCAACTTTTTATGACCCCATTTGGAGTTTTCTTCATAAAAATATTGGAGTAGTTTGCCATTTTCTTCTCCAACTCATTTTGTAGATGAGGAACTGAGGCAAACATGGTTAAGTGATTTGCCCAGGGTCACACAGCTAATAAGTGTCTGAGACCAGATTTGAATTCAAGGAGATGAGTCTTTCTGACTACAGGATGGCACTCCATCCACTGTACCACCTAGTTGCTCCATAAAATTTCTTAATTTTATGTAAGCAAAATTATTCAGCATATTTTCTGTGTTCTTCTCTACCCCTACTCATTAATTTGAAAGGTCATTTCTTCCTTGCTCCTTTAATTCGGTTATGATATGACCTTTCATATCAAAATCATGTGTCTGTTGGTATATGGTGTAAGGTGTTTGTCTAAACCAATTTCTACCACACTATTTTCCAGTTTCCCAGCAGTTTCAGTCAAATAATGAGACTTTATTTAAATTTATCATACGTTGGACTAATACTTTCATTTTCTTCTGCGTGTTGAGGTCTGTTCCACTGATGAATCTCTCTCTTTTTATAACAAATACCAAATAATTTTGATGACTTCTATTTTGCAATATAGTCTAATATCTAGTAATCCTGGGGCCCTTCATTCCCATTTCCCTCCATTATTTTTCTTTTAAGATGTTTGACTTTTTTGTTTCTACTAATGATTTCCCCCCCTAGTTCTATAAAGCAGCCCTTTCATAATTAGGTTGGTATGGCAATTAATTTAGATAAATTAAAGTAATGTAGTATTGTCAGATTTATTATGTTGATTTGGGCTAAAATACAACCAATTAATATTGCTCAAATTATTTAGGTTTTCATTTTTTGCAAAGAATGTTTTATAATTGGTGTTCATATAGTATTTGTGTATCTCCATTGATCAGCTCCCCTGTATTTTATGTATTCTGTAGTTATTTTAAATGGAATTTCTCTATCTCTTCCTGTTGGAGTTTATTGGAAATATACAGAAAAGCTAGTGATTTGTGTCTATCTTATATCCTGCAACTTTGCTGAAGTTATTAATTATTTCAATTAATTTTAGCTGACTCTCCAGGATTTACTGAATCATCATTATCATCTGTAAAAAGCAATGATTTTTCCCCCTCTTCGCCTGTACTTATTCACTCAATTTCTTTTTCTTGTCTTATTTAGCCAATTAGGAAGTACAAAGGGCTGGACCTGGAGTCAGGAAGATCTAAATTCAAATTTTACATTACACATTTACTAGCTATGTGACCCTGGACATCTTGCTGAAACTCTGTCTCAGCTTCTTCATTTGTAAAATGAGTAATCTGTAAATTATGTAATAATTATAATACCTACTTCTAGGGTTGTTGTGTGACTAAAACAAAATATTTGTATAGTATTCTGTAAACCTTAAAATGATATATAAATGCTAGCTATTATCATTGTCTTGATAGCTAATATTTCTAACACTATATCAACTTATAGTGGCATTAATAGACATCGTTGCTTCTTTGCCTTATTGCAATTTCAATCGTTGCTTCTTTGCCTTATTGCAAACTCTTCTAGTTAATCCCCAGTTACATATAATAATGATGCTAAGTGTTAGATTGGTATTATTGAGAAAAGTTATATTTATGCCTGTGTTTTTTCATGTTCTTTTTTTAACAGAAATGAGTTGTATTTTTAAATTTAAATTTATTTATTTATTATTTTAAAATACCCACGTAAAATGAATAATTTTGATTACACTAAATTAAAAAGGGTTTCTACAAACAAAACCAATGCAACCAAAATTAGAAGGGAAGCAACAAAATGGGAAAAAATCTTTATAACAAAAACCTCTCACAAAGGTCTAATTACTCAAATGTATAAGGAGCTAAATCAATTGTACAAAAAAATTAAGCCATTCCCCAATTGATAAATGGGCAAGGGATATGAATTGGCAGTTTTCAGATAAAAAAATCAAAACTATCAATAAGCACATGAAAAAGTGTTCTAAATCTTGTAATTAGAGAAATGTAAATCAAAACAACTCTCAGGTACCACCTCACACCTAGCAGGTTGGCTAATATGACAGCAAAGGAAAGTAATAAATGTTAGAGGAGAATCATAGCCACACACTTTGTGGTGGCAAAAATTTAGAAAACAAGGGAATGCCCTTCGATTTGGGAATGGCTAAACAAATTGTGGTATCTGATGGTGATGGAATATTATTGTGTTGAAAGGAATAATGAACTGGTGGAATTCCATGTGAACTGGAACAACCTCCAGGAATTAAGGCAGAGTGAAAGGAGCAGAACCAGGAGAACATTGTACACAGAGACGGATATGCTGTGGCACAACTGAACATAATGGACTTTTCTACTAGCAGTAATGTGATACGGGACAATTCTGAGGGACTTATGAGAAAGAACTGTGGGAATGGAAACACAGAAGAAAAAAACATTTGCTTGATCACATGGTTCAGTGGGGATATGATTGGGGATGTAGACTCTAAATGATCACTCTATTGGAAATATTAATAATATGGAAATAGGTCTTGATCAATGATCCATGTAAAACCCAGTGGAATTGCTTGTTGGCTAGAGGAGGGGGGAGGAAAAGGGGGAAGGAAAGACCATGAATCCTGTAACCATGGAAAAATAGTCTCAATTAATTAATTAATTGGTTGTGGTTTTTTTAATAATAAAATAAAATATCCATGTAACTCTTTTCTTCCAATCCCCCCATTAGAGAAGGTATCATTTGACAAAAAGTCATATGTACATATAAAACTATGCTTATTTCTATTCATCAATTCTCTCTGGAGATGGACATATACAAGTCATTCTTCAAACAATATTTATGTTTCATATAATGGTTTCTTGGTTCTGCTCATTTCACTCTTCAGAACTTCATGTATGTCTTTCCATGGGTTTTTAAAAATTCCTATTTGTCATTTCTTACATTGCAGTAGTATTCCATCACAGTCTTATGTCACAACTTGCTTAGCCATTCCCCAATTGAAAGACATCCCTTTAATTTCCAGTTCTTTGACATCACAAAAAGAGCTGCTATAAATATATAGAACATACCAGTTCTGTTCCTTTTTCCCGGATCACCTTAGGAAATAAACTTAATAGTTGTGTTGCTAGGTCAAAAGGTATACACAATTTTATAACTCTTTGGGCATAATTCCAGATTGTTCTCTAAAATGGTTGAATCAGTTTTGACAAAAAAACATTTACTGAATCTATGGTAAGATCAGGGTTTTTTTTGTTTATGCTATTAATATTGTCAAATATGCTTATATTTTTCTTGATATTGAACTAAATATATTCCTAGTATAAATCCAACTTGATAAAAGTATATTATCTGCTATATCTTGCCATATATAGTCTGTTTGGTAATATTGTATTTGTGGTTTTTGTTTTCACATTCCTTTGGGATACTGGTGTTAGTTTTCTTTTTGGGGTTTGACTCTACTTCATTTTGGTATAAAGATCATATTTCCATTGCAAAAGAAACTTAATGGGATTTCTTCTGCTGTTTTTATGGTTTATATGATATTGGAATTAATTTTTATTTTAATATTTGATAATTTGCTTTAAATTCATCTGGTCCTGTAGTTTTTTCTTTCAGAGTTCATTTATAGTTTGTTTAATTTCTTTTTCTGAGATTGCATTATTTAAATGCCATTTCTTATTCTATTAATCTCTATGTGAGTGTATGTTCTGAAACTAAGGTTCAAGGGATACCCATACCCTTCAACTTTTCCTCCCTTGTACAAGCTTTGACTTGAGCTCCTCAATTAAATGCTCCAACACTCTACTCAGTCTGGTGTTGCTCTTAGATTTTTATTGGCATAGTTGGGGGCAGAGTGAGCTTAGTTATGTTGCTTCCTCTTATTCTGCCATCTTTGCTATTCTCTTCAAATGAACTTTTAAAGTGAAATTTGATAGGAAGTTGGAGAGACCTTGAGATTCAAGACTTAAAAATGTTTTACAGATTGCTTGGATTGAAAGAAGAAAATAATAGGGAGCTTGAGAAATATCACTAGTCTGGCATAGAGATATAGAGAGGGGGACTTCAATTATCCAGACATCTGCTAGTGCTCTCTGCCAAGAGCAGAAGAGCTATTAACTGTCTGACTTGTCTTAATAAGGTATGACAAGTAGACAGTTAGAAGGCTCCACCAGTGTGCTTATGATACCAGAAGAAAGTGAGGAAGGTCTTTGGCAGTTGGGTGTAGATCCCCTATGATGAATTTTGGAGAGGATATAAATGAGGGTTTCACAAGATGGTGGGGTTGCAATCTACATTGTTGGAGAAAACTTCCATGTGAATGAGATAAAAATCATTTTTAGTATTTGAGGAGCCACAGGTTCATTGAGCTAAGCTCATTTGAATCCTTACAGTGACATTTCAAGAAAGATAAGAACTAAAATTCTGCCACTTTAAAGGAAGGGGTGGGAGGGAAGGGAAAATGAACACTAATAGATGGCCACAAGATAGAAGAGAGATTTATTTTTTAATCTGCTTCCCTCCATAATGTCTGTGTAAGCAGCATTATTGCACAGTAGTGCATCTGTCACTGAAGTCACAGAGAAATGGAGGTTTTTTCAAATCGATTTTCCACCTGAAAAGAAACTCCAGATGAGGCAAGAGACTGTCTGTACTTGAAGGAAAGAGACAGAGGCAATCACAGAGACAAGAGTCAAAGATACAAATACAGAGACAGAGACTGAGAGAAGAGACAGACAGCAGATAGAGACAGAAAGTTAGAGAAGCACAATTGCCCAAGTAGCAGTGGAGGGGTGGAAGGAAACCCTATTGTGTGTGACTAAGTTCAGCTCCCTACATTCAGAGTAAGGAAGAGGGCAGCACACTGGGGCACAACACTGAAAGACTGAGATAAATTAACCAGCCTGCATTTTGTATTTTCAAATCAATTCTACCCCTTCAGGAAAAACACCACCACCACTAAAAAAAAATCTCCTTGAGCTTATTTGATAGATGTCTATAAACTCTCTTCTTGCTGACTTGACAAATGCCAGGAGACAGATTTTTATTCTCCCTTTTATCTTCCTCAGAGTTGCATTCCCTCCTGCACAAGTCATTTAGCCTGTCACTGCCATTTTCAGGGCATTCTTTATCCTACCAGCCCCTCTTGCACACTAATCCTATTTACTTATGTAGGATCCTTAGGGTTCAGAAAATTCATTTCTGAATGAAAAAGGTGTCAAACTGCTTATAGCACAAGCATTCCTCAGTTCTGAGTACAGTTTAGAGGGAGGGTGGGGTTGGCACTCACCCTCACCCCCCACAGAAGTAGAAACGGAGGTGGCTATCATTTCCTGAATGGAATCATTCAGAGTCAAGGGTAGCATTGCCAGATTATCAATGTGGGGCACAGAGTGTAGGAATAAGGGGAGTTGTACAGGGATTCTGAGGACAGTGGAATGGCCCGGTTTGTCTGAGGCTATCTTGGTAGAACCATGAAGTCAGCAGTATGGTAGATATCATATGTATAAGCAGGCAAAGTAGATAGAGTGCTGAACCTGGATCTGAGTTAAAATCCAGCCTCAGATATTTACAACTACATGACCTATGTAACCCTGTTTGCCTCAGTTTCCTCATCAGCAAAATGAAATGGCAAAGCATTCTAGTATCTTTGCTAAGAAAACTTCAAATAGTCATGAAGAGCCAGACAACAGATTCCAGTTTCTTTCTCAAGTAGTTAAGCACCTGTTTTACCATCTTCCTCTCCCCCCTTATACCTCACCTTATATTGGAAGAATTAAAACATTCACATTGAGGCTTTCTCAAATTCCCTCATCTCTTAGTTCCTCAGCTCCTTAAATCCCAATACCTATTCCTTCGGTCCACTTTAGTCACACCTAGAGATAGTCCTTCTTGATAAGACCAGTTCATGTACCATTGATCCAGTGATGGGCTCAAATTGGCTTATACTGGTTTGGAAAAACAGGTTACTAAATTTTCAGTGAAAATATTTATAATTTGGAAATTGACAAATTCTATAAATCAGGGTATGATCTGTTGTTTTATTGGTTGCTTAGATTTAAAGTAGAAGATATAATGCTAATAATGCAAATTAAAAAGTGTTCTGAGGGTTTCCAGTTGTTAAGCATTTACCAGAACCACCCCCTTCATATTATCTCTTCCTGTCTTCTATAGCAAATTGAAACCTCTCTTGAATTTTCAATCTTTTCCTATTCTACTTGATACTTGCCTTCTGCCTTCAAACATACCCAAGCCTCATTCATCATTAAAAAGATCCTTCATGAGACCATATCATATTTTGAAAGCATCATCCTACATCTCTCCTACATGTCTCAGCCAAACTCCTAGGAAAAGCTACACTCTCCGCTTCCATTACCTTACACTCTCTCCTTTGCCCTTGAAATCTGGCTTCTAAATTGATGAACTAAATCTGCTTTCTCCAGAATTAGCAACTATTTCTTTACTGACAAATCTGCTGACATTTTTTCATTCCTTATCCTTCTAGACTTATCTGTTGCATTTGACACTGTTCACCACCCTCTTCTTAATATTCTCTTCTCTCTGGGTTTTTCTAACATTCCTCTTGTTCTGCTACCTATTTCACTATTCCCTTTCCATTCCCTTTGTTGTCTTATCATCCATTTCATTCTCCCTAATTAAGAATGTTCCCCCAAGGCTCTGTCCTGAACTCTCCTGTCTTGTCTTTCTTCTCTCTATACATTCTTCCTCTTTCTTGGTAACCTCTTCACCTCCCATGGGTTTAATTATCATCTCTATGTAGACAACTGACATATATGTTATATGTCATTTACACATATACATATATTTGGAGGAAAGAGAGAGAGAGACCAAAAATCTCCTCAGAGTTTTAGCCCTACCTGAATTCTCTATCAGACATTTTAAATTGTATGCCCCAGAGACATTCTCAAACTAAATATGTCTAAAATTGAACTCATAATCTTCTCCCCTCCCCCTTTCCAAACTTTACATTTCTATTAAAGTCACCATCATTCTTCCAATCTCCCAGGTTTATAACCTCACACTCTCTCATTCCACATATCTAATCTGTTGCCAAATGTTGCCATTTCTACCCCCAGAATACATTTGGCAACAAGGTAGCGGAATAAATAGTGTTGGACTTGGGGTGAGGAAGATCTAAGTTTACAATTCTTCTTCACACACTGCCTAGCTATGTGGCCCTGGGCAAATCCTTAAACTCTCTTAGCCTTAGTTTCTTTATCTATAAAATTCAGGAAATAATAGCATCCACCTCACAAAAATGTATCAAATGAATAATATATATGTATTTTGCAAACCTTAAAGCACTATATAAATGGTAGTTATTATTATTGTTACTGTTATTCAAATTTCAAATTCAAATCTGACCAGAACTCTCCCCTCCTAGCCACCCTTTCCCCCAATGAACTCCAGTGGTTCCCTATTGCCTTTAGGACAGTGATGGGCAAACTTTTTAAAGAGGGGGCCAAAGGAAAGGAAATGTTTATCTGTCAGTCTGTTTCTAAGGCAACTCTTTTGAAGTTTCATTGTATTGTATCCTACTCATTGTATTCGTCAGATTAGGAATAATGTCCCGCAGCAGGATAGAACATTTCAGGCAGCCACATCTGGCCCACAGGCTGTAGTTTGCCCATCACTGCTCTAGGATAAATTAGAAATTCCCTTAGCTTTTAAAATCTTCCTCAAACTGGCACCAATCTATCTTTTCAGCCTCACTGGATTAGCCTCCCTCCCACACTCTGTGATCCAGCCAATTGGCCTTCTTTCTGTTCCTCACACAACACTCCATCTCTCATTTCAGTTCTTCTACTGGTGTACTGGCTGTCAGACATACCAGCAATGCACTCCCTTCTCCCTTCTGCTCCACAGATTCCCTCACTTCCTGTCTACATGAAGCCTTTTCTGATCCTCCCAACTCTTAAAGCCCTCCTTCTCCAACCTTGTATTTATCTGCTTTGCATTTGTTCTCTTTATACTTATTCCGTCTATAATTAGAATCATATTTGTTGCCTCATCCATTAGAATATAAACCCTAGAAGTAAGGATTATCTCCTATTTTCCTGTTTGTATCCCCAGACCCTAGCCACTGTCTGTGCTTAATAAATACTTTTTGATTAATTAGTTCATTGGTTGATTATTGGAGCCAGCCAACTTCAAATACTTTATCTCTAGTCTCTTAATTTTGAATTATGAAACACTGGCTTTCTTCTACCTTTCTCCATTTACACCTAGGAACTACAGAATCTCTTCTCTCTTTTTCTTTTCCTCCCTTTACCCTCATCCCCACTTCTTTCTCTCCCTTTCTTCCGTCTACTACTCCTTAAGATCCTTCCCCTGTAGGTCAAGGGAACTTACCCAATACAATTTCAAGAAGTCTCTTTAAACCTCCTTCCCTGCCTGCTCACACTCCTGCCCCTCCTTACCCAGTATTCCTGGCAGCCTGCAGGGAGCCCAATCTGTCTCAAAGCCCACTATATTCATATCAGTAAACACAACTGCTTCCAGACTCCAGTTTCTAATGGGACAAAACTACTTTCTCTAGAGCAGGGGTCGGCAACCTTTTTGGCCGTGAGAGCCATAAATGCCACATTTTTAAAAATGTAATTTTGTGAGAGCCGTACAGTGCTCACAGTGCACGTTCCTGTAACAGCACCTAAAAAAAATTGACTTTATGGCTCCTGAAGAAAGAGCCATATCTGGCCCTCAAAAGAGCCAGATATGGCTCGAGAGCCATACATTGCCGACCCCTGCTCTAGAGAGTCAGAAATAGCAAGACAGTGAAATACTAGCTAATACTATTTATGAGGTATGTTCATTTATCTATTCACCAAACCTGTATTGTTTGTTGTAAGGAATACATAGTCTCTGCCTTCAAGGAGTCTATAAATATATACATATATAGGGGAAAATATACACAAAGTACCATATCATATGCAATATAAGAAAAGAAATTATTTTCATCTGTGGAAATCAGGGAAGTGGCATTTGATTTGGACTTTAAAGGATTTTTTAAAATATAGGGGTGGGGGTGGGGTAGCTATGTGGCTCAGTAGATTGATAGGGCTAGAGATAGAAGGTCCTGGGTTCAAATCTATACTCTGACACTTCCTAGCTGTAAGACCCTGGGTAAGTCATTTAACCCCTAATACCAAGCCCTTACCACTTTTCTGCCTTGGAACCAATATGCAATATTGATTCTAAGACAGAAGGTAAGAATTTTTTTTAAGTATAGGGTGGACTAGAAAGTGAAAAAAATGTAGTGCTGTATGAAGAAAATAATGGCTTCCATTTTGGCTGGAAAATAGCATCCATGTGTAAAAGCAGTGTCAGATAAAGATAGAAATATAGGTTAGAGCCAAATCGTTGGAAGGCTTTGAATGCCAAAGTGAGTGGTTTTTACTGTATTTTGGACTAGGGCATGGTAGGTACCTTTGGAAAATTAATCCAATTACCCCTTGCCAGAATGGTGAGACCCTGGGAGCAAATTGAGAGAACATTTCTGAAATGTTCTCTTCACATCTGTTTTGATTTTACTTCTTTGTCCACAGAGGCTGGAGTAGCAGGTGGGTTGTTGTTGACAAGCTCCAGGTGTGCTGAGGTGTGTGGGCTGGAGCATCACTGATGGGGGCTTGTGCTGTTCGATGAATTATTTATTTTCTGCGCCTTAAGTCAAGCTGTGTCCCTGTGGTCCAGCCTTTGGTAGAGGAGAGATCACTCTACATCTCCATCTCCAAGGTTACAAAGCCCAGGCAAATGGGAATAAATGGCAAATCCAAAGGCAAATCCTCCCTTGCTATCTTTTTCCTCTACCTCTGGCTGTCTCTTCTTTGGGGCCAATGGGAAAAGTCTATTAAAGACTGTCCCTCTCCACTCTTCAGCCACTTCTATTTGCATTTTCTTGCAGAATTACAGGTGCATTGATTGTTTTACACACCTCATCAGACTCAGATTGGTGAAAATCAATGAGGTGAGGTCACTGATGGAGACAGCTGGAGTCCCTTGTCCTCCTGCCTGAAGGGAAGATCTATTGCAAAGCCTGCACATCCTCTGGGCCAGCAGCAGCAGTAGCACCTGGAAGGGCTTGCTCCTTCATGGTTTGCATTCTCAGGATTAAGAAGCAGCTGTCTCTTTTTGTCAGAATACTTTGGGGGCTTTAATCTCTTGGGGAGGCCACTCTTAGCTGCATCTGCATTGGCACACAGTCTCAGAAAAGATGCTGCCTCTTTCTGGGGGTGAAGGTCATAGCTTGCTCTTACCACCTCTGGTCACTTGCTTTTTAATGTGTCCAACTATCTCTGCAAATTGAAAATCCCTGGGAAATGCTGAGTTGCAAATCACTGCTGACCAGAGCTGGAGCTGGGAAAAGCTCACTAAAAGACAGCTGGGAGATGGAGACACACACACACACACACAGAGAGAGAGAGAGAGAGAGAGAGAGAGAGAGAGAGAGAGAGAGAGAGAGAGAGAGAGAGAGAGAGAGAGAGAGAAATCCCACAACACAGAACACTTAGCCTTGAAAACATACAGTGTACAGAGCCATTCAGTTTTCCACAAATATGTCACCAGTAGAGTAGACTGCTTAATAAGTTGCAGAGAACGTGCTGACCTACATTAAAAGAGAAAGTCTCCTCACCTAGGAGTTTCCTATACTAGTCATTGGTCTAGTTCATATCTATCCAGTCTATATCTAGCCACACACACCACAGAAAGGGAGAAAGAGAAAACTGGTAAATAAAGAGAATATGGTAGAAGGTTTACCTAGATTTTAGCAAGCCTTTGGATAAAAGTATAAAAATATACACACAAGCACATTATATTTGTTAACAGCCCAGAGAGGCAGGGTTGTGGTTTCTCCCTCCATGACTTTCATGCTTTTTTATAAAGCAATCTTCAGCTGGAGCTTCTCTATTTCTTCCCCTGTGCAGCAGGTCTCTTAAGAGACCAAAATCCTCTGGATGTTAATTTATTTCAGGAGTTGAAGCAGTAACTACCAGGAGGTACCACTGGCAAGGAAGGAGGGGAAGATGTCACTCACTAAAATTCTCTCTCATCGGAATCCAGCTGGATTTCAGCCTTCCTTTCTGAGATAGGAAGGGGAGAGGGGCCCAGCCAGCCTGTTGCTGA
>NC_058133.1:231681514-231712866 GCF_016433145.1 Gracilinanus agilis | reverse complement strand
GGGCTATAAAAGAATGCCTGCCCTTTGATCCAGCCATACCATTGCTGGGTTTGTACCCCAAAGAGATCATAGATAAACAGACTTGTACGAAAATATTTATAGCTGTGGTTTTTGTGGTGGCAACAAACTGGAAAAGGAGAGTATGTCCTTCAATTGGGGAATGGCTGAACAAACTGTGGTATATGCTGGTGATGGAATACTATTGTGCTAAAAGGAATAATAAACTGGAGAAGTTCCAGGCGAACTGGAGAGACCTCCAGGAAGTGATGCAGAGCGAAAGGAGCAGAGCCAGAAGAACATTGTACACAGAGACTGATATACTGTGGTAAAATAGAATGTAATGGACCTCTGTACCAGCAGCAATGCAATGACCCAGGACAGCTCTGAGGGATTTATGGTAAAGAAAACTACCCACATTCAGAGGAAGGACTGCAGGGGAGGAAACACATAAGAAAAGCAACTGCTTGAATGTATGGGTTGGGGTGGACATGATTGGGGGTGTGGACTCGAAATTACCACACCAATGCAACCACCAACAATTTGGAAATAGGTCTTGATCAAAGACACATGACAAAACTAGTGGAAATGCGCATCGGCCATGGGTGGGGGGAGTCAGGGGGTGAAGGGGAAAGTAGGAGCATGAATCATGTAACCATGTTAAAAATGATTATTAATAAATGTTTAAAAAAATAAAAAACAATAAATAAAAATAATAATTTTAAAAAAAAGAAAGAAAGAAATGATCCTATATTGCAGAGGCCACTGCCTGGTTTGGAAATGGCCCATTTATCTTAAGTCCTATATATCAAATCTAAGTCTCTGTCTAAGAGTGGAGGATGAATCAGTCCTAAACAAACCCTTTATTTTTTAAAATTTCAACTTCAATTCTTACTCCTGTTACTGTCTTAGCCTTCTCTATATTATTTTAAAATTATATGTCAGGTATTTTCCATTCACTAAAGCTCTACATATAATCCTTTCCTAATTTTGCATCTGTTGTATAAACAGTGGGGCACCTCTAAGTCCTCATGGTAGCAGATTGTAAATACCAGTGAGTTCTGCCATTTGGATGGCATATAGGGATATTGTCTCTTCACCTCTGGCTACTTAAAAGTAGAAATATCTTAAACAGTTCAAAATGGATTATGATAAATAGCTAGCAACTGGATTCCCTTATTTATTCCCCCAAAGATAATACTATGAGGGAAGCTTCTAATAACTATAGATTGAGACCGGGAAGGTACATTAGAAGACTTAGAATCAAGGGTTTGCTGGTAAATGTTTAATAATCAGCTCTCTGAGGGGAAAAAATGTACACATTACATATACTCTCTTTTAAGTTTAATCTGCATTAACATTTTTTTCATCACTTTCTTAAGTATAAACAATCAACGAAACAATAAGTCAAGTCCTAATATGTAGCATTTGCCAATTTTTGAGGAAAAATCCTCATGCTGAAAATTTAGCAATCAGCTTTTTGTATGCTTACTTATGGTTAAGTACCCCTTCTTATTTTCTAGAAGAAACTAGTGCACAGGAAGACAATATACATTTCTCAATAACACCCAGATAGTAAAGTATCAGAGTTAGGATTTGAACCTAGCTCTTTTGACCACAAATCTGATGTTCTTTTGACTGTACCAGGCTGAGAGAAATACTTCCTTTCAAGTGAAGTAGCAAGATTTAATAGAAAGGGTGTTAAATAGTCTATAAGTCAGAAATCTGAGTTCTGGTCCAGGATTTGGTGCTAACAGTCTTTATAACCTTAAGCAAATCACTTTTTGTCTCAGGCCCTCAGTCTCCTCATATGTAAAATGAGAAAGTAATGTCACATGATCTCTAAGTTTCCTTTCAGGTCTAAAATTCTTTGATTTTTTGAGGGAACCAACTTAGAGAATTAGATTCCCTCTATGACCGCTGATGATGAAAAGGTTCAAAGGGAACATATATCATCTCACCATATGGAACGTAAACAATTTATCCTTGTTTAGTCCTTCATCATTGTTCATTCATGTTTATCTTTTTATTTTGCTCTTCACTCACTATTTTGCTCTTCACTTCACTAGTTTGAATATCATAGCTTCTCCACCACTCAAATATTCTCATTAGGAATGATCCTCTATTTTGTTAAAAATCCATTTTCTTCTCCTGTAGCATTCTACCTAGTTTTACTGGATAAGTTTTTCTTGGTTATAAGCCCATATCCTTTGCCATCTGGAATATCATATTCCTAGTTCTCTGCCTTTATAGTGGTGGCTGCTAAGTCATATCTGTGGATCTTCAGTATGTGAATTCTTTCTGGCTGCTTGCACTATTTTCCCTCTGACCAAGAAGCTCCAGATTTGGGCTATGATTTCAAAACTTTTTTTTTTAATTTAAGCTTACTTATTTATTTGTTTGTTTATTTATTTATTTAGAATATTTTTCCATGGTTACATGATTCATGTTCTTTCCCCCCAATTTTCTCTCCCCCCTTCCATAGCCAATGAGCAGTTCCAGTTTTACATGTATCATCGATCAAGACCTATTTTCATATTATTAATATTTGCAATAGAGTGATGGTTTAGAGTCTACATCCCCAATCATATCCCCATCGAACCATGTGATTAAGCAGTTGTTTTTCTTCTGTGTTTTTACTCCCACAGTTCCTTCTCTGGGTGTGGATAGCATTCTTTCTCCTAAGTCCCTCAGAATTGTCCTGGAACATTGCATTGCTGCTGGTAGAAAAGTTCATTACATTTGATTTTACCACAGCGTATCAGACTCCGTGTACAAAGTTCTCCTGATTCTCTGCTCCTTTCACTCTGCATCAGTTCCTGGAGGTCATTCCAGTTCACATGAAATTCCTCCTTTGAGCACAATAGTATTTCATCACCAACAGATACCACAACTTGATCAGCCATTCATCCCAATTGAAGGGCATCCTCTCATTTTCCAATTTTTTGCTACCACAAAGAGCATAGCTGTAAATATTTTTGTACACATATTTTTCCTTATTATCTCTTTGGGGTACAAACCCATCAGTGGTATGGCTGGATCAAAGGGAAGGCAGTGTTTGAAAGCCCTTTGGGCATAGTTGCAAATTGCCATCCAGAATGGTTGGATCAATTCACAACTCCACTAGCAATGCATTACTTTCCTTTGCTGTCATATTAGCCAACCTTCTAGGTGTGAGGTGGTACCTCAGAGTTATTTTGATTTGAATTTCTCTAATTACAAAAGAATTACAATACTTTTTCATATGTTTATTGATAGTTTTGATTTCCTTATCTGAAAATTGCCTATTTGTGCCCCTTGCCCATTTATCAATTGGGGGATGGCTTGATTTTTTTTTTTGTACAATTGATCTAGCTCCTTGTAAATTTGAGTAATTAGACCTTTGTCAGAGGTTTTTGTTATAAAGATTTTCCCCAGTTTGTTGCTTCTCTTCTAATTTTGGTTGTATTGGTTTTGTTTGTACAAAACCTTTTTAATTTAATGTAACCAAAATTATTTATTTTACATTTTGTAATATTTTCTATCTCTTTCTTGGTCTTAAAATCTTTCCTTTCCCATAGATCTGACAGGTATACTGTTCTATGTTCACCTAATTTACTTATAGTTTCCTTCTTTATATTTGTAATTCATCTAAAGCTTTTCATTTTTGAGGCTTTTTACTAGAGATAACTTTTATATTATGTTGTGAGGAAGATTAATTTAGTATTAGTGTTGGACCTAGCAGGAAGGGCTGGAGGATTCCAAGATGGAATGAAGGAGCAGGAAGTGGGGCTTGGACTCTGAGAGAGACTCCATAGTGGTTGGGGACATAACTGTTGCTAACCCTGGGAGATCTCAGAGTTAGGGAAAAACTGCATCCAGATTCCCTGGGATCCTGAGAGGTGGAGGCTTTCAGCAGTAGACAACAGACCTGCAGAGCAGCACCAAGTGGGGAAGTGGTTTGTGATCTGGTGGACAGCATTGCAAACTCTCTCTCCCTACCTGGATACCTTAGATCACCTGTCCCGGTGGAGTTGGCTCCTGGCATCCTGAGACCATCCTTGGATTTACCATGAGACCCCAATTGAAAGTCATCCTCAGGCCCTTTAGCTGAGCTGACCAAACCTGGCTGGAGCCAGGTTTGGAGGAGCTTTCCCTGTGACGTCAGTACTGTTTCCTTTGGGCCCTGCCTGGCTTAGGTCAATAGAATAGTGTGGTCAAGTCCTTCCCTTGCCCCTGTGGTTTGCCCTAAGGTTGTAAATATAGAATCCCTTATTTCCATTCTTCATTATTATTTCCCTCAATTAAACTGTTATAAACTTTTACCTGTTGCCTGCTGGTTCCATAGGCCCTGGCCTAGGTGGGCTGAGTGACTGTTGGGCCTAACTGCCATTCCTATTGACAGTTAACAGCTTGGCAGTAAACCCTGGTCTCCCTATCCTGGTTGATCCTATTTGTCTGTCATTCCTGTCTCTCTCACCCCAGTGAGAACCCACAAATAATAATAGTTAACATCCTTGGCAATTCCACCATTACAATTCTTAATATTTCCATTTTACCCTCTGATTTTAAGAGATCTGGGAAATTTTCTTTTAAGATTTCTTGAAATATGATGTCTAGATTCTTTTTTTTTTTCGTTGTGGTGTTTGGCTAGCCCAATGAGTCCTTTTTCCCCCCTAATCTCTTTTCCAGGATAGTTGTGTTTCCAGGATAGATGAGATTCAGTCCAGTCATTTTTAAGTCATCTTCAATTCTTCATGATGCATTTGATTCATTTGGGGTTTCCTTCGCAAAGATATTAGAGTGGTTTGCCATTTCCTTCTCCAACTCATTTTACAGATGAGGAACTTAAATGACTTGGCCAGGGCAGCACAGCAAGTAAGTGTCTACAGCCAGACTTGAATTCAGGAAGATGTTTTTTTTTTAATATTTATTTTTTAGAAAAGTTAACATGGTTACATGATTCATGCTCTTACTTTCCCCTTCACCCCCCAACCTCCCCTCCCCCCATAGCCAGTGTGCATTTCCACTGATTTTAACATGTGTCATCAATCAAGACCTATTTCCAAATTGTTAATAGTTGCACTGGTGTGGTAGTTTCAAGTCTACATCCCCAACCATGTGTTCAAACAGTTGCTTTTCTTCTGTGTTTCCACTTCTGCAGTTCTTCCTCTGAATGTGGGTAGCGTTCTTTTCCATAAATCCCTCAGAATTGTCCTTGGTCATTGCATTGCTCCTAGTACAGAAGTCCATTACATTCTACTTTACCACAGTGTATTGGTCTCTGTGTACAATGTTCTGGCTTTGCTCCTTTCGCTCTGCATCAATTCCTGGAGGTTTTTTCCAGTTCACATGGAGGGAAGATGGCTTTTTGACTCTAGGTCTAGTGCTCTATTCCCTGTACCAACTAGAATATATTATCCTTTATTTTTTTTAGCCATCTGACTTTGTTTTTAAATATTTTTTGTTACTACATCTACTCATTGACTAGTTTGGTCCCATTTTAATTTTCAGTGAAATTGGTGGTTGGGCAAGGTTTTGAACTTCTTGTGCCAAGTTAATTCCTTTTACAATTCTTTCTTCCACAGTTCTTGTTTCTTTTCCATTTTTTTACTTGAGCATTCTCATTCCATTTATAAATATATATATATATATATATATATATATATATATATTTTAACTCTTGCTCTATTTCTTCTAGGAACTCCAGTTGAGTTTGTGGAGAGGTATGTTATACTTTAAAGCATTACTTACAGATACTTTAGAGAGTCGCTCTTTTCCTATGCATTTGTGTCTTGAGCATTCTTGCCATCATAATTGCTTTTTATGGCAGATTTCTTTTGTTTGCCATTCTTCCATTTGACTTTTTTACTTTGAACTAGGTGTTATGGTTGGTCTCTGCCAAAGATATTTTTCCCAATTACATGTAATAAAAATTTTCAACATGTATTCTACAAAATTATAAAATCCAAATTGTCTCTCTCCTTCCCTTCTCTCCCCACCCCCTTGGATGTGGTAATCAATTTGTTCTGTATTATACACATATTATCATATAAAACATATTTCCATATTAATCATTATTGTAAAAAATACTCATATAAAACCAAAACCCCAAAATAAAACTGTAAGTAAAATAACATGAAAGATACTATGCTTTGATCTGCATCTGACTTCAATCATTCTTTCTCTGGAGATGGGTAGCATTCTTTGTCATAATCCTTCAGAATTGTCCCAGATTATTGTATTGCTGAAAGTAGCCCAGTCTTCCTCTGATGATCATCATATACTATTGCTGGACTAGACAAATGACTTAATGTGGCTTTTTGTGGATTTTTCCACCAGGATATAATCTGATACATTTTTCTAGAGATGTTTGGAGAAGTTTGGGGTGTGGAACTCCTGATACTGCTTTCTACCACCCACCCTATGACTTTCACCCATCAGCTCTTATTCTGCTCTCTGGAATAACACAGAAAATATCTTTTTCTTTTCCATTACAGCCTTTCAGTCCTATCCTTCTTTAAAATCTCCTCTTCTCCAGAACATATAATATAGTTTCTAATTTCTTCACTATTCTGTTCAAGTTTACAATTTTTTTAAAAAGTATTATTTAATACTTTAATATATTATTCTAGTTAATTATTGGATATAATACACCAGATATGGTCTAACAAACAAGGATAGACCTGTTACTTTGTTTGATTCAGTTATTACACTCTTAATAATGCAACCCAATAATATTAGCTCTAGTTTTTTTTAATTAAAAACATTTTTAAACCTTTATCTTCTGTCTTAGAATCAATAGAAGTATCAATTCCCAGGCAGAAGAGCAGTTGGGGATAAGTGACTTTCCCAAGGTCACATAACTAGGAGTATCTGAGGTCAGATTTGAGTGTAGGTTCTCCAGACTCCAGGCCTGGCACTCCATCCATTAGGCCACCTAGCTACCCTACTTTTGTTTGGTTGGTTTTTTTTTAGGCACCTGGGTGAGACAATGAAGCACTGGACCTAGAATTATAGAGGGTTAAGTTCAAATCACTTAGTGTGACCCTGGACAAGACATTTAACTTTTGACTGCCTCAGTTTCCTCATCTGTAAAAAAGGAATAATAGTAGTACCTACCTCCCAGAGAAGTTGTAAAGATCAAATTAGATATTTTTAAAGTACTTTGTAAACCTTTAAGTGTTACATATATGCTATTATTTTTATTTTATTAATTACATTATGGATGTCAATTAACAATGATTTTTAGTCAACTAAAACCTTCGTATCTTTTTCATATGAACTATTTTCAAGCCAGTTCTCTCCTCCCCATAATCTGGTACAGATGCAATTGATCTTTTAAATCTAAATATAGGGCTTTATCCCTGTTACATTATATCCATCTGGTTTCAGACATCATTCCAAACTTTTAAAAATCCTTATAACTCAACATATTAGTTATCTTTCCCAGGTCTCTATTATCTACTAATTTGATGACAGAATTTAATAAACATATCATCTATATATCCATCCAAGTATTTATTAAAATTCTGACTAGGACAGGGGCAAGGGCAGATCATGCTGGCACACCAGATGATATCTCCCTCTTGGTTGACATTGAACAATTAATCAGCCACTTTTAGAATGCAGTTGTTTAACCAGCTATAAATCGAATTGACCACATCATCTGGCCCACATTTTTCCATTTTGCCCATGAAAATAATATTAGAAACTCTGTCAAATATATTCCTGAAATCCTAATATGCTATACTTTAATATTCTCTTGGTTGTCTAGTTTAGTTTAGTATTCTTATCAAAAAGGAGATGTAGTTATTTTGGCATAACTTGTTTTCAGTGAACCCATGCTGGATCCTAGTTTTTACCTCCTTTCTACTCTAGGACTTTTCCAAAGATCATGTCAAACTAACCAACTGGCAATTTCTAGGATTCATCTTTCCCTCTTTTTTGAAAATTGAAACCCTTCTCCAGCCTCATTTTGTTTCCAATAATTTCTCAAAGGTTACCATTAATGATCCTGTGATTCTTTCAATATGACGGGATATAATTTGTCTGAATCTGTAGACTTATACACATACAAAGTAGCTAAGTATTCTTGCACTATCTTCTTTTCAATATTTTCCAATTTCTCCTTGATGATTCTATTTTATATTCTCCAGTTTTAATATCTTCCTCTTTGGTAGAGAAGAGAGATGCAAAATGAATTGAATAGTTCTACTTTCTCTTCTTTGTTTTCTTAACAGTACAGATATACCTCACTTTATTGTGCTTCACTTTATTGAACTTCACAGATATTGTGTTTTTTATAAATTAAAGGTTTGTGGCAACCCTGTGTTGAGGAAGCCTATTGGCATCATTTTATCAAAAGCATGCACTCACATTATGTCTCTGTCATATTATGGGAATCCTCACAATTATTTCAAACTTTTCCATTAGCATCATATCTGTTGTGGTGATCTATGATGAGTGATCTTTGATGTTATTATTCTAATTATTTTGTAGCATCATAAACCATGCCCATATAAGATGGTGAACTTAATTGATAAATGTTTTCTGTGCTCTGACTGTTCCAGTGACTAGCCATTCCTCTTCTCTCTCCTTCTCCTCTGACCTCCCTATTCCTTGAGATACAACAATATTGAAATTAAGTTAAGTAATAACCTGACAATGGCCTCTAAGTATGCAAGTGAAAGGAAGAGTCGATGGGGCAAACTTCATTGTCTTATTTTAAGAAATTGCCACAGTCACCCCAACCTGCAGTAACTACCATCCTGATCAGTCAGCAGCATCACCCTTAACCAGCAAAAAGATTATGACTCCCTGAAGGCTCAGATGATGATTAAATATTTTTAGCAATAAGGTATTTTAATTAAGACATGTACACTTTTTAAGACATAATACTTTTGAACACTTAATAAACTACAGTACAGTGTAAACATAACTTTTATATGAACAAAATCCTAAGGAGAAAAAAGCATCAAAGCAGCACCAAAGGCTGCAGAGAAGTCAAGAAGGGTGATGATTGAGAAAAGGTCATTTACTTGGTAATTAGGGACAGCTAGGTTGGCAGTGGATAGAGTGCTGGGCCAGGAGTCAGAAGGACTGGAGTGCAAATCCATATTCAAATACTTACTAGCTTTGTCACCCTGGATAAGTCTCTTAATCTCTGTTTGCTTCAGTTTCCTCAACTCTAAAATGGGTTTTTAGAAGGAAATGGCAAACCACTCCAGTATCTTTACCAAGAAAATCCCTTAAAATGGGGTCACAAAGAGTAGGACACAACTAAAACAACAAGAGCAATTTTAGTGGAATAGTGAGGTATAATAAAGAGGCAAGGGATGCAAGACTCAATTTTAGTTTATAAAAAAAAAACAAGCTATTTGTAATAAGACTTGTAATTTCGTGTGCAATATTCTTTTTTTTTAACTATTTTTTGTGTTACAGAGATGTTCTTTTCTTGGTGTCAGAAAAACAAAAAAGCTTTTTAAAAAAAATTTTTTTAAAACATCTTTTTCAAGAAGTATCACCATGATTTACTGAAGAAGAAAAAAAAGACAGTCAGAAGAATTGAATATACTCCTATCTCTAACATTAGTGATTTAACCCTTCGCCTCAGTTTCCTTATTCACAAAATGAGGTTAAAAATGCTTCCTTTTTTTACTTCAAAGAATCATTTCAAGGAAAGTGCTTTGTCAGCTTTGAGGTGACATATCAGCTTAAGTTATTATTGTTATCTCTTCCTTGCATATTATTTTACTCTGAAAATGGCTTTTAGTTAACCTTAAGATTTTTGTAAATTTTGGAAGGGGTTGAGTTAGAGGATACTCCATAAGCATGGGGCATGTACCCTGGGCCACTTCTGTCAACACAGGTGATCTTGCTCGGTACTGAAAGACTTGATATTGGGAATGATATAGCAATATAGGTCCTCGTGTACTTGCGATTTGGGATGATGCAGCAAATACTGGTTGATTCCTTTTTCTGAGTGATGGGGAGGGAAAAGGGAGGGATAAGGGGGAAAGAAAGATCGTGTCAAAGGAGGATTGTACCAGGAAGTAGTAGTCTTTAAAAGGAGTGACTGCTATCTCAAGAACATCTAAAGGAGATCTCAAAGAGCCCTGACAGGATCAACAGATGGGAATTGAGAGAGCTCCAGAGGAAGGATGCATTCCTTTTAAAGACTAAAGAAGTGGGTGGCTCTTCCTGGCTCAGTGGCCAATCCTCTTTGGCACAACTCCCTCTGCCCTTCAAAGGGACCAAGGAATCAGGGTTTGCTGTGTCATCCCAAAGCTCAAGCCCTTCAGGAATAAGCCAGAGCATTTGCAATTCCAGAAGCTGTCAGGTAATAGGTTCAGCTCCACAAATGCTCCATGGAATGCCTCCTGCAGAACCACTGCCATTCAAACCAATTCATTCCTCCTATGTAAGTCTCAGATCATCGTATAATTTGACCTTTCTGACCTGATTCTCAAATTAAGGTTTGTGCCACATTTTGGCATTCATTCTTTGTAATGTGCCTTTCCTTCTATCTTCTGCATATTTATTTATTTTTTTAAATCTGAGTTTATCTTAAAGCTCCCTCTATGGCTTCATTGGTTTCTCTAAATCCCCACACTCCTTCTTCCCTTTTTTTCTTCTTTTTTGCTCATTGAGATTATCCTATTATGCCATACTTGGTGTTAAACAATTTAACCATGGCATTCCATAAGCCAGGCACCACTCCCTTGGAAATACTTGCTTGGTCAGTTCCCTTCCTATAGCATCTGTGCTGAGTAAACAGATGCTTGGGAGCAGAAATTCATAGAAAATATCTTTGTCTGTCAGTCATGCAAACTGGTTAAGACTCACATGTTCAGATCTTCCAGAAATTAAGCTGGACCCAACAGAAACTGGTTTGGTGTCCATTAAGAGTTTTAACAAAAATATAAAATTCACAGATTCAAGTAACTAATGATCAAAGTCACCAAAATCACTACTGCTCAGGAAAGAATCTATTAGAGCTGAATAGTTAGTCCATAAACACTCTATAAACATTTGTTAAGCACCTAGTATGTGCCAGACACTGCACTAAACACTAGTCCTTACATACTAGCTGGCCTTGCTAGATGAATCATTTGGAACCAGGAAGAATCAGATTCAAATCTTGCTTCTGACTCATCTTAGCTGTGTGACTGTGGAAGTCATTTACTTTCTCTCAGCCTCAGTTTCTGCCTCTGTAAAATGGAAAAACAAAGAAGTTCCATATCTCATGGTCATTGTGAATCACAAAATGGGATAATATATGTAAAGCACTTTATAAAACTTTAAAAGTACTGTATAAATGTCAGCTATAAGTAGGAGTAGGATTACCTGTCTATCAAGCTGTTAGACCTTCACTCTGTGTGAAGGTCTCTGAGTTTGAGGGATGTACCTAAGTCTGATGTACAAGAAGATTTAAATAATATTAACAATGACATTTATAGAGCACTTTACATACTCATCTCATTCAAGGCTTCCACCAACCCCGTGAAGCTGTTATGACAGCTATTATTGTCCTCATTTTTATGAAAGAGACTTAGACCAATAGAGAGACTAAATGACATGCCCTTACACATTTGTGAAGCAGGATTTGAACCCATGATTTGAACCCAGTACTTTATCCATTACACCACATTGCCCTTCAAGACATAGCAACAATCATATTAGTTATACTGCATGTGATCTCAGTTATCTGTTCAGTCTGTGAAGAATGTATTTCACATATTGGCCTGAAACTGGAATAGTTTTTTTTTTTTTTAAACCTTTACCTTCCATCTTGAAGTCAATACTTTGTATTGGCTCCAAGGCAGAAGAGTGGTAAGGGTAGGCAATGGGGGTCAAGTGACTTGCCCAGGGTCACACAACTGGGAAGTGTCTGAGGTCAAATTTGAACCTAGGATCTCCCATCTCTAGGCCTGACTCTCAACCCACTGAGCTACTCAGCTGCCCCCGAAACTGGAATTCTTGAAGCCTTGCTAAGTCAAAAGTCTCACTGAATTTGAATATAAAATAATAACAATAATACCAGGAATTTTTTTGTATAGCACTTATCTCCAAGTAGCTTAAGTTACTTTATAGCTATTGAGCCCAAGTTAATTATTCTCAGGAAAGAAAAAGCTGACTTTCAGGCGTGTTCATTCTTTCAGGTGATGGTTTCATGAAGCAAATTGACCTCACCATTAGCCAACCCCTAGCATCCAGCAAATAAGAATATGTCCCACATTGATATTATCATCCTTTCCCCCAAAATCCATTTTTCTACCAACTTCATTGTTACTGTCTATAGTATGGTACAATACATTATATTTCCCATTTTTGAAACCTTAAATTTATGGCTGATTCTTCCCTTTGTGTCAACTCTTATAGCCAATCATTCTGAAAGATTTTCCACAATATCTCATGCTATATAGAATTTACATCTCACATTTCATCACTACTGTTACCCTACTACCTTAGTACAGGTCATCATTACCTCCAACATGGACTTTTATAATGACCTTTTATCAGCTCTATCCATTTCCACTGTCTTCTCCCTCTAATCCCATTCTTTACACCATTTCCAGAGTAAACTTTCTTCAGAAACTCTCTTTTATTTACCAAATAAAGTGAAAATTCCCTAACCCTGACATTCAAAACCCTAATAAGATGACCATCCTTTCTTTTAAGTTTTATGTCCCATTACTTCCCTCTTATATACCTCTAACCCAGGTAGAGTTAACTCCTTCTTTTCCTATTAACCATCCTCTAAAACACATTGCAAAAGCCTTTCTTCTTGCCCCTAATTGGTAATAGCCTTTCTTCTTCAGACTTCATAGAAATTTTTATACCAGAATCATGGGATTTGAGAGTTGGAGAAGACTTCAGTAAACTTCTGGTCCAACCCACATAAAAAAGCCTTTGTTTGAACAAGATCTCTGAGGAGAGGAAATCCATCATCTCTTTCAGTCTCCCATTCATATTTTGAATATTCTAATCATTAGGATTGTTTCCTCAGGCATCAAGTTTAAATTTGTCTCTACAACTCCTATCCATTATGACTAGTTCAGCCCTGTAGGTTGAAACATAACTTCCTTCCTCCATATGGGTTCCAGCCCTTCAAATACTTAAAGACACCTTATCATCCCAAGTTTTATTTTTCTCTGGGCTAAATATGTTCAGTTCCTTCAAAATTTCCTCGTCTCAGATTCATGGCCCTTAACAATTCTGGTTGTCCTTTTTGGGATACTCTCCAGTTTGTCAGGGTCCTTAACCATAGGATGGAGTAAACACCTCCCTTAACTCACTAGAGGCTATCAGTTACTCTCAACCTAGTTTAACGCATCTGCCAAGATGGTTTCCTTGTGTATTGCCATTGCTCATGCTACAGCTTCTTGGAATCACAGGTAAATTAGGTAAAAGGTGGATGAACAACCCTGAAAAGGGCTTAGCGAGTCCCCACACCAGAGGTACTAGTTCTTCCTGTACCACACAAAGTATGTGAAAACTTCCCAAGAAGAATGGGTGGGTGAGAATAGTTTATTCCAATGGCCATGAAGGTGGCACTGTGGAGCATTTAATTCAGTGGTTCCCAAACTTTTTTGGCCTACCACCCCCTTTCCAGAAAAAAATATTACTTAGTGCCTCCTGTCATATACTATCACTGCCCTCTTACAGTTATTCACCACCCCCAAATGCACCTGTGGTCATCACTGCCCCCCTGGATTGCTGCAGCACCCACCAGGGGGCAGTGGCACCCACTTTGGGAATCACTGATTTAGAGCTTGGTCCAACGTCAAAGATGCCAAGGTCACTTGGCATCCTATCCCATCACATCACCAGTCATTTTGACTTCTGTCCTGCCACTGGACTTTGATGACTCTGAAAGAGAGAGTAAGGCTGACAACTTTGCTTAACTGAAAGTCAAGTCATCACCTTCTGATGTCATTGGTCCTCTTCAAAAACAAGTAATGTACAAGACAGAGCATAGGATAGATGAAATTGTTTGAGTGCAGAATACAATGGAACTTCACTGTTTTAATAAGCTGGGTTGTTCAATGAAACCCGATTTCATTATTGGCAGAGCACGGGGTAGTGCAAGCAGGGTGGATACATCTCAGATCTTTATCAGAACATCTGTTGTCTAACCATTTCTCTTATTTTATTATGTCTCTCATTTTATTATTTTATTAGCTATTACCTTATACTTGTTCTTAGATTAAGCATAATAATCTAGTTTGTCAAGATCCTTTTGAATCCTGACTGTCATCTCTGTGTTAACAGTATTTGAATTTTATCTATCTGGGTGGGTCATTGATAAAAATGTTAAATAGCATAGGAGCAAGCACTGATCCTTGGGGCACTGCACTGGGGACTTCCTGCCATGTTAACATTAAATCATTAACAACTGCTCTTTTTTTCAGAATCCATTTGATCATATTATCATCTAATTCATATTTCTCTATCTTTTCCAAAAGAATAATATAAGATACTTTATCAAAAACTTTGCTAATATCTAGTAAATATATCTACAACATTCTCCTCACCTACTAATTTAGTAATCCTATCCAAAAAAAGGAAATGAAGTGAGCATGGTGTGAACTGTTTTTGATGAATCCATCCTGGCTCTTTGTACCTCTCTAATGCATGTATATGTGTATTATAGATATCTGTGTGTCTTATCTCCCTGTTAGTTCCTTGACTTCAGGGACTATGGCTTATCTAAACTTTGTATCATTTACGCTATTGAATACAATGCTTTTCACATAATATATCCTTAAAAATATATGTTGAAAGAAGTTTAGGGGGTGGGAGAGAAAAAAATAGATGCTTAATAATTTTTTACAAGATATAAGTTAATGAGTAAATGGAAATAGATCTTAAACAATGATACATGTATAACACAGTAGAATTGCTTGTCAGCTCCGGGAAGGGGGAGGGAAAAGGGGTGGGAAAAATTATGAATCATGTAACCATAGAAAAATATACTAACTACATTTTTAAAAAAGATATAAGTTAAAAATGTATGTTGCATGAATATCTTTTAAAATGGGCACTTTTGTTGCAAATGAATCTATAACCTAGATATAAAAGGTCATATCATAAACAAATTAGGAGAGCAAAGAAGAAATTACTTTTCAGATCTATGAACAGAGGAAGATTTTATGACTAAAGGGATATAGAAGAATATACAATATAAAATTTCTATTTTTATGATATGAAATTCAAGAGGTTTTGTACCAAGATATCTAGTGTCCTAATCATTGGAAGGGAAATAGATAACTAAGGAAAAAAATCTTTGGAGCAAGGTGGTCTGAGAAAGGCCTCATTTCTAATATATATAAAAACACAGGTTCAAATTTATATGATTAAGAACCATTCCCCTAACTGCTAAATAATGGTCAAAAGAAATGAGCGGGCAGTTTTCAAAGGAAGAAATATAAGCTATCAATGATCATGAAAAAAATGCTCTTAATCACTAATAATTTAAAAATGCAAATCGAGATGAAAGAGGAGGAGGAGGAGGAAGAACAGGAAGAAAGAGAGAAAGGGAGAAAGGAAGAAGAAAGAAAGAAAGAAAGAAAGAAAGAAAGAAAGAAAGAAAGAAAGAAAGGGAGGGAGGGAGGGAGGGAGGAAGGAAGGAAGGAAGGAAGGAAGGAAGGAAGGAAGGAAGGAAGGAAGGAAGGAAAGAAAGAAAGAAAAGAAAAGAAAAAGTCTATATGTACAAAAATATCTTTTGGTAATAGGCAAAAATGAAAACTAACAAGCTGCCCTCTTATTGGGGAATGATTAAATAAAATTGGGGTATATGAATGTAAAGGAATATTATTATGCCACAAGAAATAGACAATTTCTGAGTAAACTGGGAAGATATTTATGAACTGATGTAGACTGAAGTAAGCATAACTTGGAGAACAATGATAATATAGAGAGGAATGACTGAAAGATGTTAAAACTGATCAACACAATAATAAACCACAATTCAAAAGAATGAAGATAAAACACACCATTCACAACTTGACAAGAGAGGTGAGTTAAAACGCAAAAACAAAAATAATTTGTTTTGCTGGACTATCATTATAGGGAAATTATAGATATAGATATAGACTTAAGGTAAGACAGAGCTGACAGCTTGGAGCAAGCCCTGGACTTAATGCATGGACTTTCCATAAATGGAATGAAGCCAGAGGTTTGAAAAGGAGAGAGTTTCTTGGCCAAGCTGAGTAAAGGAGGGTGTGTTGTGTGGTCCACCTTGCCTGAGATCTAAGATGCTGAGACGATTGGGATTTATAGAAGATTTCAGAGAAGAGACTATCAAGCAACTAACTTAGCCTAGGTAGAGATAAGGTTCAAATCTTAATCAAAGCTGGTGGACAACTGATAGAAAAACCTATACTCCCTAGTGCTTTTCTTTTGGACTTAACTGGCTGTGCAAGGATTGATCCTGGTTCTTGTATCATCTTGGAGTATCTTGTAGCAGTTCAGTGAGAACCCCAATACTTCTGCCCTCTCCAGTTTAGATAGAGCTGTCTATAGCTTAGTAGGCTAACCTTCTCACTCACTTTCCCAAAGTTACCAAAAATAAAAACAGTTTATTTATACGTCCTGTGTCTTCTCCAAGACATCAAGATCCCACTATTGGAGTTATATTAACAACACTGGTTTCCCTGGCTGTTAGGTGATCAGTTTAACTGACAAACTGTCATTCCCCATTCCTTACATCCCTTTGTGGTTTATTCTGTGTTAACCTGTCAGTCTTCCCTGGTGAGGTGTGGGAGTGTCCCCTGTTTGTGTGATTCCCTGGCTGGCAACCAGTCTATCCCTTCCCCTCCTACATATTTTTTTCACTATGTAGATTTATATAATTTCTTTTTTAATTTACTCAATAGGTGGGAGAGTTGAGGGAAGGTCATATTAATTTTTTTAAACATTTTACTTGAAAAACTAAAAAAGTAAAACAAAATAAAACAAAAAATGTGAGCAATTTATTCATAGCCAGTCCAGTTATAGAAATGTAGCATCTCAGTACTGGAATCATCCTCAGAAGTCACCTAATCTAACACACTATTCTAAGCAAGATTGATGGCCTTCAAGACCCTTTCTATCTTTAAATATATGATCTTATAAATCCTCTCAACTATATTGCTCTCTTTATGTATACAGCCTCTTTACTATTTTCAGTTATATGAAGCCCATTCCAATTTTGTTCCAATATTCTAATTTAGAGTAAAAGGCAGCAAAACATGATTGTAGTCAGTAACTTGTCTTGTAGACTGTCCTTAAAGTCACAAAGACCCGAGGTTTAGATTTCACATCTAACACATAGTAACTATGTGTTTATGACTTAAGCCCTCTTTTTAGTCTTAAGTCTCTTCTTCTAAATTACAGATGAGTTGCATACCTATGTGAAATTTCAGGTTGGTACCCAAAATGTTTAGAAAGTTATTCATTGTAAACCAAAACTTACCTTTCTTCAACTTCTTTCCAATGATCCTAGCACTCCCCTCTTGAACAAAGAATATGATTCCTTTAGAGCAGGGGTTGGCAGGTCTTTCTGCAGGCGCCATAAAGTCAATTTTTTTTTCAGGCGCTGTTACAGGAGCACGCACTGTGAGCACTGTATGGCTCTCATGAAATTACATTTTTAAAAAATGTGGCGTTTATGGCTCTCACGGCCAAAAAGGTTGCTGACCCCTGATTTAGAGATTAGATTAGGTGACTGTCTCACCAGTAGGCTCTGTCCTACTAGCACTCTCTGACAGAATATTCAGCTACAAAACAAAATGTCAATTCCCTTTGATAATGATGCTATTTCTTAACTCTCAATAAGAGCAGTCTTTTGAATTATCTTTCTAGAAGTAAGGATGGCCTTGCTTTGGTTTCTTTACCGTCTCATTCAGGTTATCTAGTGGCCAATGGAATAAACGTATGCAGATGTCCAGGGCTCATTTATTTATTTTTTTAGGCCGTAAAAATGATATTTAATTAATTAATTTCGTATGTTTTCCCATAATTATATGATTCATGTTCTTTCTCTTTCCTTCTCCCAGCTCCCTCCCATGGCCAATGTGCAATTCCACTGGATTTTATATGTGTCGTTGATCAAGACCTATTTCCATATTATTAATATTTGCATTAAGTTGATCGCTTAGAGTCTACATCCTCAATCATGTCCCCACTGACCCATCTGATCAAGCAGTTGTTTTTCTTCTGTGTTTCTGCTCCCACAGCTCTTCCTCTGGATGTAGATAGCATTCTTTCTCATAAGTCCCTCAGAATTGTCCTGGATCTGCTGCTAGTAAAGAAGTCCATTATATTCAATTGTGCCACAGTGTATCTGTCTCTGTGTATAAGGTTCTCCTGGTTCTGCTCCTTTCACTCTGCATCAATTCCTGGAGGTCATTCCAGTTCACAAGGAATTCCTCCAGTTCATTATTTCTTTTAGCACATAGTATTCCATCACTAACAGATAACACAATTTGCTCAGCCATTCCCTGATTCAAGGGCAGCCCCTCATTTTCCAGTTTTTTTGCCACCACAAAGAGCGTGGCTATAAATATTTTTGTACAAGTCTTTAGATGTTCAGAGTGCAACTCTGTACCCTTTTTAAAAAAGAACTAAGTGGTTTTTGTAGAGGTTAGACCTGCAGCCTTAAACTCATTATTTCCATGTCTTGAGTTATGAATTTACCCTTCTTGTTGTTGCTCACATTTCTGACTCTACAAAGAGGTTACAAAACCCCATTTTTGTGGGGATTTTTGCAGATACTGGAGTGGCCTGCCATTTCCTTTTCTAGTTCATTTTACAGATGATGAAACTGAGGCAAAGAGCAGTAAGTGATTTATCCAGAGTCACACAGTTAGTAAATGTCTGTGGCCACATGTAAACTTAGGAAGATGAGTCTTCATGACTCCAGGCCTGGTGTTATATCCATTGTACCACCTAGGTGTCCATGAAGTTACCCATTCATAGAAAAAAATCATAGTAATTTAGCATCCTTAGTATAAATGGTTCTGTTCCAGGTGATCATCAATACATTTCTTGCTTTTAATAAATAAGGAAAGAGAAGAGGTAGGATGACTCACCCTATACTTGCCAAATAAACCAGTGGTGAATGTAGGGATAGATCACTCTGAACAAGCAGTCTCAAGAGTCCATAAAACTTCAAAGCTGAATAGGACCTTAAAGGTTATCTAGTTATATCTCCTCCCCAATACAGGAATCCCCTCTGCAATAGCCCTGACTTATAATCATTCAGCTTTTCCTTGAATGTTTTTAGTGACAGAGAAGTCATTAGCAAGAAAATCTCAAGGCAGTCCAGTGATTGGCAAATCACAGGGCTATTGCTACGAAGGCAACTTAGGGAAGAGAATATTCTGGGGTTGTTGGTCCCCTGTGAGCTTAGATAAGTCATTTAGCCATTTGAACATACTGAAAGAAACACATCAGGGTATCCTTTGTGGGTCACATCAAGGGGAAGTAGTGTTCAGATTCTTAAGCTTTAGTAGCTGGAGTAGGAAATATTGAGATCTCCAAGAGGCACAACCAAGATAGTAGGGAACATCCTACTCACTGGCTACCATCAGCCAAGCTGTTCCAAAACCAGCCAAGCTGCGTCTCTTAAGGTTAACAAAAACCTACTCCTTCTTGCTTTCTGAGTCCCAATGATGCTGAATTATCGACTACCTGAAGGTAAACCATAGCCTTTCCCAACTCCCACTTTCCATTCTCTCATTGCTACTCATCCTTCCAATATTCCACTTTAGTTCTTCCCATCCTTTCCACGGTATCCTCTGAAATTCTTATTCCATAATAAATAAGCTTCTTTTTACTTTTGAACATTTCTTATCATGTTCCTTCCACTTTCTTGCACTCTGAGATTTGACTTCTCCTGGATGAAACTGAATTCTTGGCCATCTTTTTTTAATACTGGTTGTATCTTTTATCATGTGCCCTGATATACCGACCCTAGAAAGAGAGTCAGAATACTACCTAGCTCCCCATTTCTATCTCCAAACTCTTCCTCTGTCACCATCACTCAGCAATCTTTCCTCCTTTATCAAACTTATCAGCCAATCCAGATCCTGGAGGCTGTTATCCACTGGCCTCTAGGTTATTCTCCTTCCTTTCTTGATTAATTCAGTATCTGGTTCATTGCCTTCCTCTTTGCCTTAACTCCTTTTCTTATACTAGCGGATTCCAACATATATCTTGATGTTACTTAAATTACCTTAACTTCTCAGTCTCCCGGTCTACTAAGTTCCCATTAACACACTTCTTTAGCAACAAATAGAGGTGGTCACACCCTTGATTTTTCTGTCACCCATAAGTGTTCCAGTTCCATGATAAAGAACTTAAAAATCCCTTTATGGGATCATAATTTCCTGTCATTTTGTCTCTCCCTATGCATTATTCCTCTAAACCTATTCTTTAATCTCACCATGATCTCTATTCCCTTCATCTCTCAACACTTTCCTCAAGTCATCATCCCTGCTATGGTTATTCTTTCTTCTGTTCCCAATTTTGACCCTGGACCAGTTCAACTCAAAACTATCTTCTGCTCTCAAAACTCTTGATACCTTTTTTCTACTGCCATTCATGTCTCTCCAAACTCTAAACCTAGATTACTCCCACAGATCTGCTTCCTGTGTTCTTACTCAACCACTGAAAGAAATTAAATGGCTGGGTCCATTAAAAATTTATATTACCCAATCTCATTTGTATCCTTACTACAAGAAGACAATATTTTCATTTCTGTTAGTTGATTCTCAATCCCATTCCTCACAGCGACTATTTATAAATATTCTCTACTTTCCTTACCACATCCCTCTTCCTATGACCCATAAGGGATATCCTGATCTGTATCTCTTAGTCATATTTAGCTAAATGTCATCCATGATTCTTTCCTCTCAATCACCCAACATAACCATTTAGTTGCCAACTCTTGTTGTTCTACCTCCACATCTCTTGCATCTGTCCCCCTCTCTCCATCCTCATAGCAACTCCCCTGATCGAAGTCTTTGTCACTTTTCCCCTAGACTGCTGCTGAAGTTTCCTATTGGCCTCCTTGTTTCTAGTATGTCCCCATTCCAATCCATTATCCTAACAGCTGCCAAATTGATAATAATAGCTAATATTTTATAGTACTTATGATCTGCCAAGTACTGTGCTATTTTAAAATTAGTATCTCATTTATTCATCATGACAACCCTGGGAGGTAGATGTTATTATTATTATTATTTCCATTTTACAAATGAGGAAACTGAGGCAGAGGTGAAGTAACTTGCCCGAGGTCACATAGATGGTAAATGTCTGAAGTGGAATTTGAATTCTGGTCTTCCTGATTCCAGGTCTGGCATTTTACCCACTAATCCACTTTAGTACAGGTCTGACCATGTCAGTCTCCTACACAATAAAATCCCAGTAGCTCTCTATTACTTCTTAGATCAAATATAAATTCCTCTTCTAGCCCCAGCCTTCCTCTTCAGCTTATTTCACATTACTGCCTTTCACAAACTCCATAATCAAGCTAACCTGACCTTTTCTTGTCTCTGCCTTTATGGTCTCTTCCTTATTTGTGGAATATCCTTCCTCTTCACCTCTGCCTCTTAGTATCCCTAAGTTTCCTTCAAGATTCAGCTCAGTCACAGAAACATACATGAGACCCTTCCTGATTCCCCAGAAGTTAGTGCTTTCTCCCACTAACAAAAAAAATGATCTTATATGTATTTGGTATGTACTCACATAACCTACATATTGTCTCCCTGGATAAAACAAAAATTCCTTGAAGTCAGCATCTTTTTTTTTTTTTTTGTATTTCTATTCTAAGCACTTAACACAGTCCCTGGCACAGAGGAGATCCTTAATAAATAAATATTTGTTGGTTGATGGATTGAGCAGGACCACCAGGATAATTTCTTCTGCTTCTATTTGTTTGCTAATTTGATAATTTTATAAATATTTTGTACAAATATTCATTCCTTTCAGGAACTGACACTTGCCATAATATGAAGTATGAAGCTCTATACTTAATCATGTAGGTCTCTGGTACTCGTCATCAGACCTCAAGCACTTCACACTCTTCTATCAGCTTCTGTTTCCTCTGTTGTTGGAGGTAGCTAGGTGGTCCAGTGGATAGAGTGCTGGGCCTGGAGTCAGGAAGAATAAAATTCAAATTCAGTCTCATATACTTACTAGCTGTGTGTCTCTGAGTATGTCACTTTGCCTCAGTCTCTTCAACTGTAAAATAGGGATAATAATAGCACCTACCTCCCTGGATGGTTGTAAAGATCAAATGAGCTTATCAGTCCTCATAATGGACTATAACTATTATTCGAAGGGATGGTCAGGGATGCAGTTAATGGCCCCTGGGCATCATATTTGAAGACTACCAATGAATATATTACTGAGGCATTTGGATGGCTCAGTATTGAGCACTGGGCCATCCAACTGCCTCAGTAATATATTTGTTGGTAGACCTGAGTTTAAGTCTGGCTACATACACCTCTGGCCAAATCACTTAATCTCTGTTTGCCTCAATTTCCTTAACTGTAAAGTGGGGACAATAATAGCACTCACCTCAGCAGTTGTTGTGAGGAGTAAATGAGGTAAAGTATTTGGCACAGTACCTGGCATATAGTAAGTGCTTAATAAATGTTTATTCTTTCCCTTCTGAAATAAAGCAATTGGACAAGATATCTCTAAGGTCCCTTATAGCTCTGACATTATATAGACAGCATAGCATAGTAGAAAATAAAATAAATTTGGTATCAGAGAATGTAGGGTCATAGGATCAGAAATTTAGAAGTAAAAAAAAACTAGAGATTATCCAACCCAACTCCTAAATTTGTGGATGAGGAAACAAGCTCACAAAGATAAAATGATCTTCCTAAAGTTACACATGTAGTAATGACAGAGCTTGTACCTTCTTTTTTCTCCCTCTATACTATTTCATTTGGTGATCAGCTCCCTGGATTTAATTACCATCTCTATGTAGATGTTCTCAGATATACAATCTTAACATCTCTACTAATCTCCAGACTTTCATCTCCAAGTGTCTATTGGACATCTCAAACTGGATGTCTCATAGATGTCTTAAACCTAACATGTACAAAACTATCTTTCCTTTCTTTTTTTCCTAACTTCCCTTTTAATAACCTTCTTCCTACTTACTCAGGCTCTTCCCCCCCCCCCCCCGCCATATCCAATATTTTGCCAAGATCTGTCCATTTTCGCATTGTAACATCTCTCTCATATATGTTTATCTTCTTTGACCCCACTGCTAGCTCTCATAACCTTATGCTTTAGCTATTGCAATAGTGTGATGGTCTGAATGTTGTCTTGGGCTTAGGTTCTGAACCTGGGATAGCAGATGTGGGGTGGGGGCGTGTGGCTTGCTCTTGGCTTGTTCTTCACTCCTTGCTACAGCCTCTTGCTGTCTTTGCTCCCCTCTCACCCGGTACCCCAGATGTTCTCTGCCTACCTTTTGAGTTTTTCTTTTCTTGAAAGTTGTTTCACTCTGTCCCCTTGTTGGTTCTTTCACTCCTATATTCGTTTTGTGGTGATATTTTAAAAATTGATTTAATTAATTAATTTAATTAACTTAGAATATTTTCCCATGATAACATGAATCATGTTCTTTCCTTTCCTTCCTCCCACTCCCCTCCCATAGTCAACGAGCAATGTCACTGGGTTTTACATGTGTCATTGACCAAGACCCATTTCCTTATTATTAATATTTGCACTAGAGCAATGATGGGAAAACTTTTTAAAGAGGGATGCTCATCTGTCAGTCTGTTTCTAAGGCAACTCTTTCAAAGTTTCATTGTATTGTATCCTACTCATTATATTCATCGGATTAGGAATAATGTCAGGTGGCCAGATAGAACATTTCAGGGAGCCGCATCTGGCCCATGGGCCATTAGTTTGCCCATCACTGCACTAGAGTGATCATTTAGAGTCTACATCCCTAATCATATCCCCATTGAAGCATATAATCAAGCTTTTTCTTCTGTGTTTTTACTCACACAGTTCTTTCTCTGAATGCGGATAGCATTCTTTCTCATAAGTCCCTCAGAATTGTCCTGGATCATTAATTTCATCCATTACATTTATTTATGCCACAGTGTATCAGTCTCTGTGTACAATGTTCTCCTGGTTCTGCTCCTTTCACTCCATATCAATTCCTGGAGGTTGTTCCAATTCACATGGAATTCTTCCAGTTCATTATTCCTTTTGGCACAATAGTATTCCATTACCAACAGATACCACAGTTTGTTCAGCCATTTCCCAATCAAAGGGCATCCCCTCATTTTCCAATTTTTTGTGTGGTGATATTTTAATATTGGTTGGAGAGGATTCTCGTGGTGACTTGGAGCTACTCTGGTTTACTCTGTCATCTTGGCTCCACCACCAGAAGTCTGAATGTGATGGTCTCCCAGTCTTAAGGCTTTTCCCACTACAATCCATCTTCCACTCAGTGGTAGAAATAAATCTTCCTAAAGCATAAATCTGACCATGTCATCTAATAAACTCTAGTAGCTCCCTATTATCTCCAGGATCAAATGTAAAATCTTCTGCTTAGTTTTTAAGGCTCTTCATAACCCAGTCCCAAATATACAACAATCCAGTGGTACTGACTCCGGCTCCTCAAACAGCATACTATATCTCCTAACTCCAGGCATTTTCACTGGCTGTCTCCCCTGGTATACTCTCCTTTCTTCCTTTAAGACCCAGCTAAAATTCTTCTTTCTATAGGAAGCCTTTTCTTATCTACATTCCTTAATTCTGGTGTCTTCCCTTTTATCTTCAGTTCACTCACACACACACACACACACACACACACACACACACACACACACACACACATCTTGTTTGCACATAACTGTTTTCATGTCTTCTCTCTTAGACTGTGAGCTCCTTGACAGCAATGATTATCTTTCATTTATTTGTATCCCTAGCACTTAGTGCCATGCCAGGCACATATGATGAATGCAGTGCTCCCTAATTGACTATCCTCCCAATCTCTGACTCTAAATCCTATGTTCTTTCCAATGAACTTTGCTACCTCTTAAGAGCAAGTATTGTATTTGTGGGATTTAAAAAAAATTTTTTGTATGTTTTAAATCAAGTACTTAGCACAGTACCAGGTACATCTATCTATATCTCTCTATCTCTATCTATAACTGGCTAAACTAGGTTGGAGAGACCAGAGCTCTGCCTCCAGTGTGCTGTATTTAGAGAGTGCTGACAATGCTTGTATTCTTTCTGTAATGTAGAAACAGTGGAACTTGTTACCTGGTTTATTTTTTTAAAGCCTTACTTTCTATCTTAAAATCAATACTAAATATTGGTTCCAATGTAGAAGAATAGTAAGAGCTAGATAATTGGGGTTAGGTGACTTACCCAGAGTCACACAGGTAGGAAGTATCTAAGGTCAGATTTTAACCCAGGACCTCCCATCTCTAGGTCTGGCTCTCTATCCACTGAGTCACCTTTGGCCACTGATACCTAATTTATAAGAAAATTTAATTAGAACAAGAATCTATCTCCCATGAAGTAATATATGGTATTTATGAGTCCTACAGACAAGAATCATATAAGATAGCACAATGGATGGGTTGTAATTTGTGTCATTGGTAGAAATATCATAGATTCTTCAAAGTATCAGAGGAGGAAGCTACCAAATAGAGAGCTCAGATAAACTCTTCTTCCCAGGCCATGTGGTAGCCTGACACTGATATCCTAAAGTCTGTTACCATCCTACTCCCTACAACAGATGAGTGTCTTTCCTATCCCCATCAACTGAAGACATGCTTTGTGCTGCTTTCCTTGAGAATGATTTTTAGTATTTGTCCCAGATTTTAAAATTCCTATTTATATTTCCTTTTCATAGCTTTCCATCATTGGTGGTTTATTATGAAATCTACCCTTTCTTCTTGAGAATCTATCTGTCCACTGCAGGGCGGTGTGGTGGGGTTGGGGATGGTGTAATTAACTTATAATTGCAATTGTTCTCTTTCCTTCATTTATGTAGCCACCACCTGAACTAGTTCAAGTCCTTATATTCATTCACCTGGACTACTGTAATAGCCTCATAATTGTATATGTTTATACATTGTTCCTCTTGCCTGTCTTCTTCTCTTGCCCTCTCTCCTTTCTCCTCTATTCTCTTCTCTTCTCTTTTCTCTTAACTTAAAGTTTGGAAACTGTCAAGACAGTTGTTTGGTCTCCTATGATAAAAGCACTGGGAAAAAATAGTATATGGTTGAGTTTAATCTTCCTTCTTTCCCTCTACACTCCTTTCCCCCATTCCCACTCCCTACCCAATAGGTTGTATAACCACAGAATAGTAGAAGAGAATTTAGAGTCAATGTTCTCCTTTGTCTGAAAGGCTGATGAGTCCCATGCTCTGTCTCAGAACATCTAGATGGTCCCTCTTTGTGGGAACACAAATTAAATCCAATTATTAGCACCTTCCAAGCTGCCTGCAACTCTATCGTGAGGACCTTTGGTAATTATAGGTTTAGCAGTGCAGAGCAGTTTAATGGCAGCTAAGCCAGACTGCATTGATTTTTTGTTTTGTTTTGTTTTAAGTGCAGTTAATCTTATAGTTAATTTATTTAAATTGATAGGGCAGAGAGGAATTACACCTCTATTTTTCTATTTCTATTGAGAAACAGTTTTTCCCCTTGCATAACACATATATTGCAAAAGGGTTAAGGTAAAGTCTTGAGCATGTCTCTGGAATACTGCTTTCTTTAGCATCTCACAATCCTTTCAATTCACTCCTGCCACTTTAGCAAAAAAAACAAAAACAAAAACAAACCATGTATGGATTTTATGTTGCAACAGCTCCTAATGCAGTAGCCATGAATACATCTGTCTTAACCTGTTAGAGCAAATCTTTCCCTACAGAAAAATAAGTTCCTAAAGCAAGAGAAGGAGAAGGGGGAATTTAGAGTCTGAAAGTATACACAATTTCTTTCTTTTCTTCCTTCCTTCCTTCCTTTCTTCCTTCTTGTTTACTTGCTTGTTGTGAAAGCTTATTGCTTTTGCTGGACTAGTGGCCCTTTATGAGCATGCCCAGTAACATGCTAAGTCTTAGGATTCAAAGAAAGGTAAATATATAGTTCTTGCCTTCAAGGAACTCACAATGAGATATGATAAAAAAAAAGGAATATGACTTTTTAAAACTATATTTATATAAGATATACACAGAGTAGCTGTAGTTTCAGAGGCAGTATCTGGAATAAGAGGAGAAAAAGGAATGTATACAAGAGATGTGAAAGGAGAAACTATGGATAGAATTCTAGACCTGGAGTCCAGAGGTCCTGGGTTCAAATCTGAACTCAGACTCTTCCTATCTGTGTGAACCTGGGCAAGCCAGGTTAACCTCAATTGTCTAGCCCTTATTATTCTTCTGCCTTGGAACATATAAATTCTAAGACAGAAGGTATAGGTTTAAAAAAAAAAAACCAAGCAGTTAGTGATGTAAAGCTGTGATAAGTTGGAATTGGATTTACAGATCTGGGAATGATCTTCATAGGAAGGATCAGATGATTGATAAGCTAAATGGTAATCAGATCACTAAGTGAGAGAGTATAGAGGAAAAAAAAGAGAAGAGGCCTAGAAAAGCCCCTTGAGGAACAATTGTAGCTAATGGGTGTGACCTGGCTGAATATCCAGCAAAGAAGATGAGAGGAGAGAGTATCCAGAAAGAGAAAGTAAACAACAGTGCCTTTGGCTGTAGAGAAGTCAAGAAGGATGGGAACTGAGAAAAGTCCATTAGATTGGGCAATTATCTTATTATTAACATTGGAGAGAGCAGTTTCTGTTAAATTCCAGATTGCAAAGGACTTAAATCAAGTGAAAGAAACATGATTCCAGAGTATCCATAATGAAATATGCCACCCACCACCTGACAGAGAGGTGACAGAATGAGGTTTCAAAATAAAACATACACGAGGATTTTGCTTTTATTTTCTACATAATTGAATGGCAGGGAGAGAACATTTTTATTCATTAAAATAACATTTTTTGTTTTTAAAAGAATTTACTTAATTTTAATGTTTTTTTTTTACATTTTAAGTTCTAAATTCTCTTCTTCCAGTCCTTCCTTCAACCATTGAGAAGACAAGTAATATGCTATCAATTAAACATGTGAAATTATACTGAACATATTTCCATATTTGCCATGTTGCAAACAAAAGGCAAGAAAAACAGTTTAATAAATTATACTTCAATCTGTACTTAGAGTTCATTATTTTTCTCTCTCTTGAGATGGATAGCATTTTACATCATGGAGTCTTCAGAATTGTCTTGGATCATTATAAAATAACATTTAAAAACAGAATTAAGTGAGAAGAGAGGAGGTGGGGTAAATGTAAATAGATTTCTCAGGAAGTTTCATCAAAAAGGAGAGAAAAGATATAGGGCTAGCAGGGATGGTAGGATTACACAAGACCTTTAAAATGGTTAGGGAGACATAAGCATCACAGACATCAGCAAAACAGCCAAGTAGGTAAGAGAGATATTGAAGATTAGAGAGAGAAATCACTGATTATTGGAATCTATGGACAGAAGAATAGGATTGCACAGTCAGCAAAGAGAGAGGGAGAGGAGGGTAATGACATTAAAGATTTCTGCATGCTATCCTTGGAAAGGAATCTTGGAAAGACCTACATGAAATAATGAAGAGCAAAATAAGTAGAACCAAGAGAATGCTATATACAACTGCAGAATTAAGATTTGGAAAATAATTTGTCAATGTCCACCTCCAGAGAAAAAAATTGATAAACAGAATCATGAAAGACATAATTTATAAATAAATATTTTTGTTGAGTGATGCTTTCTATGGTTTATGGATTAGAAGGAGGTGGGTGAGATATCTGGGAATTGTAATATAAGCAACAACAAATAAATTAAAATTTTTAAATGCCTCTGTTTATTTTAGCATTTTACTCCTTACTCATTTCTGAACAGATTAGATATAAGGGGAAACTGAGGAAACTCTTCCCCAAAAAGACAAAGGTATCCAAATCTGTCCCCTTTCTAAAATTATAAGAAGGTAATCACCCCATGTATAATTCTTATAGTCCCCAGTTACCTCCAGAGTGGAACTGTCTTCAAAATGTGGAATTCCCTTTGAGGATAATGGAATTATTTCACACTTATGAAATGTCATATTGTTTATAAAGTACTTTCTTCAAAAAGAGCCTGAGGGGTTCAGCTGGGTGACTCAGTGGATTGAGAGCCAGGCCTAGAGATGGGAGGTCCTGGGTTTAAATCTAGTCTCAGACCCTTCCTAGCTGTGTGACCCTGGGCAAGTCATTGCCTAGCCCTTACTGCTCTTTTGCCTTACTGATTCTAAGACAGAAGGTAAGGGTTAAGAAAAAAAGATCCTAAAATATATAAACCAGTGCAATTGCTTGTCAGCTCCAGGAGGGGGGGAGGGAAAAGGGGAGGAAAAAAACATGAATCATGTAACATGGAAAAATATTCTAAAAAATTAATAACAATTTAAAAAATAAAATAAGACAATTAGCTCAAAAAAAGATCCTAGGGGGTAGATAGCATTAGTATAATAATGTCCATGTGCTAAAGCCAGCTTATACTGATTTCTGAGAGTCAGTGCTGAGCATTTACATCTCAGAAATCAGCAAACTCTATAAACAAGACTAGACATTGTTTTGTTGATTTTCTAAACTTAAGAAAGTAATGGAGGAAGTGTTAATGATGAATATTAAAATATCAAATATTAAAATGATGAATATCCACGAAGGCAGAGAAGTGGCTCAGTGGAATGAGAGCCAGACCTGGAGACTGGAGGTCCTACGTTCAAATCTGCCCTCAGACACTTCCTAGCTTCGTGACCCTATAAGTCATTTAACTCCCATTACCTACCCTTTACCACTCTTTTGCCTTGGAACCAGTACACAGTACTTATTCCAAGATGAAAGGTAAAGATTTATTTTTTCTTTTATTTTTAAAAGTACATACATTTTATTACATACATTTCCCCCCAAAGAACCAGTATACTCTCAATTATATCCATTTTATAAGTGGAGAAACGGAAGCTCTAGTGGCAAGGCTCATAAATGGCACAGCCAATACTCAAACTTCAGTCTTCCTATTCTAAATAAATGGCTCTTTCTATTATACTTCACTGCCTTTATGTATGAGTATTCATCAGAATTGGAAACAAGAAATGTCATTCCTCTAGTAAGTACTTATCAAGTGTCTACTATGAGACAGTCAGTCAATCAACCTTTATAAAGCACCTACTATGTACCCAGAACTGTTAAGCACTTGAAGATACAAAGAAAGGCAAAAACTCTCAAGGAACCCAGACAATATGCTGGCCTCTGGGGATACAAAGACAAAAATGAAACAATCCATTTAAGGAGCTTATATTCCACCAGGGAAAAACAATGTGTATAGGGATAACTACATGCAAAATACAAACAGAATAAATTCTAATGGGGGACTCAGGAATTGTATGGGATTTGGCTGGGCTTGATGGTAGAGGTGGTATTTAAATTCATCCTTAAAGGAAGCTAGGACTTCTGAGGGACAGAGGGGAAAATGGTGTGTATTATAGACCTGAGTAAAAACCTCTAAAAAGACCTAGAGATAAGAGATGGAATGTTATGTACCCAGAACAACAAATAGGCCAGTCTGCTGAGAATACAAAATGGGAAAAGGAAATAATTTGCAGTAAACCCAGGAAAGTAGTCTGGAGCCATTTTGTGAAGGGCTTCATATACAAACCAGAAGAGCTTGTTTTTCTATCCTTAAGGTATTAGGGAGCTGTTCATGCTTCTTGAGTGAGGGCATGACATGGACAAGTGTGTGTTTCAGAAATATCAATTTAGCACCTGTTTGGAGGATGAATTGGATAGAGGTAAGAATTGATTGGAGACCAATTATGAGGCTATTACAGTAGTCCAGGTGAGAAAAGATAAGGACCTGAGCTAGGGTGAACTACATGAATGAGGAAAAGAGGACAAGTGCAAGAGATGTGGTCAGCAAGACTTGACCACTGATTGGATATGATGGGAGAGAAAAAAACTGAGGATAACTCCAAGGTTGTAAACTTAGGTGCTGGAAGGATGGTGATGTTCTCCACAGAAACAGGGAAGTTAGGAAGGTGGGGAAGTTTGTAAGGGAAGATAATGAGTTTTGTTTTGGACATGCTGAATTTGAGATGCCTAAAGAATACTCGGCTGAAAATTCTAATAAGCAGTTGAGTGATCAGAGATTAGAAGAGATTAGGGCAATATATGTATTTATTACTGATCGACTAAATATGATCATTGAACACACAGGAGCTAGTGAAATGAGAGGGGTAGGAGTGGGAAAGGGAAGGGGAGAGAAAGAGA
>NC_058133.1:231583345-231667026 GCF_016433145.1 Gracilinanus agilis | reverse complement strand
AAATCAAATGAACTGATAAGCAAATTGAACACCAAAAATGACCAGATTGAAAAGGAAAACCAGTCCCTAAAGGCTAGAATTGAGCAATTAGAAGCCAATGATCTCTCAAGACAACAAGAACAAATAAAACAAAGTCAAAAGACTGATAAAATAGAAGGAAACATGAAATATCTCAATGAGAAAATGACAGACCAAGAAAACTGGTCTAGAAGAGACAATTTGAGAATCATTGGTCTTCCAGAAAAAGCAGAAATTTATAGAAACTTGGACTCCATACTTAAAGAAATTATTCAGCAAAACTGCCCTGAAGTTCTACAACAAGAGGGCAATATAGACATTGAAAGGATCCATAGATCACCCTCTACACTGGACACAGAAAAGTCAACACCCAGGAATATAATAGCCAAATTAAAGAGCTTTCAAGTAAAAGAAAAAAATCTTACAAGAAGCCAGAAAGAGACAATTCAAATATCAAGGAGCACCAATCAGGATCACACAGGATCTGGCAGCCTCTACACTAAAAGACCACAAGGCTTGGAATATGATATTCAGAAAGGCAAGAGAGCTGGGCCTTCAGACACGGATCAACTACCCATGGAAACTGACTGTATACTTCCAGGGGAAAGTATGGGCATTCAACAAAATTGAAGAATTCCAAGTTTTTGCACAAAAGAGACCGGGACTAAATGGAAAGTTTGATATCCAACCACAAAAATCAAGAGAAACACGAAAAGGTAAATAAGAAATAGAGGGGAAAGAAAGAAAACTCATAATTTTTTAAAATTTGACTCTTTTAGGACTTTAATAAGATCTAATTATCTGTATTACTATGTGGAGAAATGCTATGTGTAATTCTCTGTAGTGAACTCTATTCACTATTATAATATTCACTATTTTAGCAATCAGAAGAATAATTCATAGGGAGAGGACAGAATACTAAATGGTCTAAGATGACATAAGGGGTGGGAAAAGGGGGGGGGAATAGTATGGGACACCAAGAGAAATTTGAGTGAATAAGAAAAATAGGATATTCTATTACACACAAAGAGGGCATGGGAAGGGGAGGGGATAAATACTATTATAAGAAGGAGAGGAATAGAGCATTAAGAAGTAATATTTAAACCTTACTCTCAGTGTAATCAACCCAGAGAGGGAAGAGTAGCTAAATTATCCATTGGGATTTAAAACTCTATCTAACCCTACAGAGAAAGTCAGAAGGGATAAACGAAAGGGAGCAGGGGAGTGGAGAGGTCAAAAAAGGGAGGGGAGAAGAAGGGGGAGGGAATTCATTAGGCCTTTAAAAAAAAGAGGGGAATAACAAGGAAGGGGGTAGAAAGGGAAGTTAATCAAGGGAGGGGATAAGGGATAGCGGCTCAATAGCAAACCACTGATTTAAAAGGAAAAAGTATAAGGAAAAAGGGGGTAGGAATAGGGGAGGATTTGAAAATGTCAGCAAATGCACAACTGATGATTATAACTCTGAATGTGAATGGGATGAACTCGCTCATAAAACAGAAGCAAATAGCAGAGTGGATTAGAAACCAAAATCCCACCATATGTTGTCTACAAGAAACACATATGAGGCTGGTAGACATACACAAGTTTAAGGTTAAGAGCTTGAGCAAAATATTTTGGGCATCAAATGAGAAAAAGAGGGCAGGAGTGGCTATTATGATTTCTGACACAGCCAAAGTAAAAATAGATATGATTAAAAAAGACAGGGAAGGTCATTACATCCTGATTAAAGGCATTATAAACAATGAGGAAATAACACTGCTCAATATATATGCACCTAGTGGTATAGCATCCAAATTCATAAAGGAGAAACTGGCAGAGCTCAAGAAGGAAATAGATAGTAAAACCATACTAGTGGGAGATCTAAATATTCCTCTTTCAGATCTAGATAAATCGAACCAAAAAAATAAATAAGAAAGAGGTAAGAAAGGTGAATGAAGTCCTAGAAAAAATAGATTTAATTGATATGTGGAGAAAAATAAATAGGGACAAAAAGGAATACACCTTCTTTTCAGCTGCACATGGTACATTGACAAACATTGACCGTGTTATAGGGCATAGAATCATTGCAAACAAATGCAAAAGAGCAGATATAATAAAGGTAACCTTCTCAGATCATAATGCAATAAAAATAATAATTAGTAAGGGCACCTGGACAGGCAAATCAAAAACCAATTGGAAATTAAACAATATGATTTTCCAAAACCAATTTGTCAAAGAAGAAATCATAGAAACAATCAACAATTTCATTGAAGAGAATGACAATGATGAGACATCCTGCCAAACTCTGTGGGATGCGGCCGAGGCAGTACTCAGGGGGAAATTTATATCCCTGAGTGCATATATTAACAAATTAAGGAGGGCAGAGATCAATGAATTGGGCATGCAACACAAAAAATTAGAAAGCGAGCAAATTAAAAAACCCCAGATGAAAACTAAATTAGAAATACTAAAAATTAAAGGAGAAATTAATAAAATTGAAGTAAAAGAACTATTGAATTAATAAATAAGACTAGAAGCTGGTGTTTTGAAAAAAAACAGATAAAATAGACAGAGTATGGTCAATCTTATAAAAAAAGGAAAGAAGAAAACCAAATTGACAGTATTAAAGATGAAAAGGGAGACCTCACCTCTAATGAAGGGGAAATTAAGGCAATCATTAAAAACTATTTTGCGCAATTATATGGCAACAAATATAACAATTTAGGAGATATGGATGAATATTCACAAAAATATAAATTGCCTAAATTAACAGCAGAAGAAATAGAATATCTAAATAATCCCATATAAGAAATAGAAATTGAACAAGCCATCAAAGAACTCCCTAAGAAAAAATCACCAGGACCTGATGGATTCACAAGTGAATTCTATCAGACATTCAAAGAGCAACTAATCCCAATACGATACAAGTTATTTGATATGATAAGCAAAGAAGGAGTCCTACCAAATTCCTTTTATGACACAAATATGGTACTGATTCCAAAGCCAGGTAGAACAAAAACAGAGAAAGAAAACTATAGACCAATTTCCCTAATGAACATAGATGCAAAAATCTTAAATAGAATACTAGTAAAGAGACTCCAGCAAGTAATTAAGAAGATCATCCACCATGATCAGGTGGGATTTATACCAGGAATGCAAGGATGTTTCAACATTAGGAAAACCATTCACATAATTGACCATATCAACAGTCTAACAAACAAAAATCACATGATTATCTCAATAGATGCTGAAAAAGCCTTTGACAAAATACAGCATCCATTCCTATTGAAAACACTGAAAAGTATAGGAATAGAAGGACCTTTCCTAAAAATAATAAACAGTATATACCTAAAACCATCAACAAGTATTATATGCAATGGGGATAAATTAGAACCCAATAAGATCAGGAGTGAAACAAGGATGCCCATTATCACCTCTATTATTTAACATTGTACTAGAAACACTAGCAGTAGCAATTAGAGAAGAAAAAGAAATTGAAGGTATCAAAATAGGCAATGAGGAGATTAAGCTATCACTCTTTGCAGATGATATGATGGTCTACTTAAAAAATCCAAGAGAATCAAGTAAGAAGTTGGTAGAAATAATCAATAACTTTAGCAAAGTTGCAGGATACAAAATAAATGCACATAAATCATCGGCATTTCTATATATTTCCAACACATTAGAGCAGCAAGAGGTAGAAAGAGAAACACCACTTAAAATCACCCTAGACAATATAAAATACTTGGGAATCTATCTACCAAAACAAACACAGCAATTATGCAAAAACAACTGCAAAACACTTTCCAAACAAATAAAACTGGATCTCAACAATTGGAAAGCCATTAATTGTTCATGGGTAGGACAAGCTAACATAATAAAAATGACCATCCTACCCAAATTAATATACCTATTTAGCGCCATACCTATCAAATTACCAAAAAACTTCTTTATTGAATTAGGAAAAACTATAATAAATTTCTTTTGTAATAACAAAAGATCAAGAATATCAAGGGAAATAATAAAAAAAATGTGAAGGAAGGGGGCCTAGCAGTACCAGATATTAAACTATACCAAAAAGCAGCAGTCATTAAAAAAATATGGTACTGGCTAAGAGACAGAGAGGAGGATCAATGGAATAGACTTGGGGTAAATGACATCAGCAAGACAGTGTATGATAAACCCAACGAGCCCAACTTTTGGGACATGAATCCACTATTTGACAAAAACTGCTGGGAAATTTGGAAAACAATATGGGGGAGATTAGGTCTAGATCAACATCTTACAGCCTACACCAAGATAAATTCAGAATGGGTAAATGACCTGAATATAAAGAGGGAAACTATAAATAAGTTAAGTGAACACAGAATAGTATACCTGTCAGATCTCTGGGAAAGGAAAGATTTTAAAACCAAGCAAGAGTTAGAGAAAATTACAAAATGTAAATTAAATGGTTTTGATTATATTAAGCTAAAAAGTTTTTGTACAAACAAAAACAATGTAGCCAAAATCAGAAGGGAAACAACAAATTGGGAAAAAATCTTTACAACAAAAAACTCTGACAGGGGTCTAATTACCCAAATATACAAGGAGTTTAATCAATTGTATAAGAAATCAAGCCATTCCCCAATTGATAAATGGGCAAGAGACACGAATAGGCAATTTTCAGGTAAAGAAATCAAAAGTATCAATAAGCACATGAGAAAGTGTTCTAAATCTCTAATAATTAGAGAAATGCAAATCAAAACAACTCTGAGGTACCACCTCACACCTAGCAGATTGGCTAAAATGAAAGAAGGGGAGAGTAATGAATGCTGGAGGGGATGTGGCAAAATTGGGACATTAATGCATTGCTGGTGGAGTTGTGAACTGATACAACCATTCTTGCTGGTAATTTGGAATTATGCTCAAAGGGCTATAAAAGAATGCCTGCCCTTTGATCCAGCCATACCATTGTTGGGTTTGTACCCCAAAGAGATCATAGATAAACAGACTTGTATGAAAATATTTATAGCTGTGCTTTTTGTGGTGGCAAAGAACTGGAAAATGAGGGCATGTCCTTCAATTGGGGAATGGCTGAACAAATTGTAGTATATGCTGGTGATGGAATACTATTGTGCTAAAAGGAATAATAAACTAGAGGAGTTCCAGGCGAACTGGAAAGACCTCCAGGAACTGATGCAGAGCGAAAGGAGCAGAGCCAGAAGAACATTGTACACAGAGACTGATATACTATGGTAAAATTGAATGTAATGGACTTCTATACCAGCAACAATACAATGACCCAGGACAGCTCTGAGGGATTTATCGTAAAGAACGCTACCCACATTCAGAGGAAGGACTGCAGGAGAGGAAACATAGAAGATAAACAAATGCTTGAACGCATGGGCTGAGGCGGACATGATTGGGGATGTAGACTCGAAATTACCACACCAATGCAACTAACAACAATTTGGAAATGGGCCCTGAACAAGGACACATGTTACAACCAGTGGAAATGTGCATTGGCCATGGGTGGGGGGAATGCGGGGGGTGAAGGGGAAAGTAGGGGCATAAAGTATGTAAACAGGTTAAAAATGAATATTAATAAATGTTTAAAAAATTTTAACAAAATTAAAAAAAAAAGTTTACCAAGAACTTTACTTGCAGTATCTCATTTGGCCTTTACAATAATCCTGTGAGATAGACACTACAGGTCTTAGTATTCCCATTTTATAGGTGAAAGACCTAAAGCTGGTGGCAGAAGTGCAGGGTCAGGGAGGTAATGTGCCTGTTATCAAACAATAAGTGTTGCCTCCCTTTACTTGGATGTCATTTTTTTAAACTGAATTGTAAGATTCTCCATTTATAAAAGATATGGTGTTCCATTTGGAGTCAGGAAGACCAGCTCTGGCAGCCATACTGTAGAATGGCTAGCTGTGCATAATAGAGCTTAGAATCAAGACTTGACTCCTTCTCTAATCAGAAGATCAGAAGTATAGGCTCTCTCAGTCAAAGCCCACTAAGAGCAGAAAGAGTTTTTACATGAGACAATGATAGGAGAGGACACTATCTTCTGACCGGACTTGGCAAAAAAATGGAGGCACTGCAGACCTGAGGAAAATGTGGAATATTTATTCAGCATTTCCTCATGTTTTGAGGTTTCAAGTTTCAATTCCTCAGGAGATAACAGCAGTAGTTTGTCATTTTTCTGCTTGTTTCAATCTTTGTCCATGTGCATTTTTGAGTCTTTTGTTTTAACCATTTCTTCTGTGTGAAAAAAAATAGCTGTGGTAAATATGATTAACATTGTCCATTGAGTTCCCCCTTTGACAAGATCCTCTACATAATTTGAAATCTACATTTTAATCTACATGTTTTTCCCTAGACCTTTAGGATGAAGGGTGAAGAGCCAGAAAGTTTGAGAAAAGGAGCCCAAGTCCTCTCTTTAAGGGCCATGTGTCTATAGGACTGAACATCCATATGTACAAAGCTGAAAGAGGGAGAGAATAAATGCCTCAGTTCCTGGGAATTATAACAGTTATACTAACAAGAAAAAGGTAAGATAGGTAGTGTCATGGAAAGATTAGTGGATAAGGAATCAGAAAGCCTGTACTTGAATCTCTAGTCTGCTATGACCCTGTGTGACCCTGAATAAGTGACTTTTTCACTTTGAACCTCAGCTTCTGGATCTGTCAAATGAAGAAGTTGAACTAGATGTCCTTTCCAGTCCCTTCCAACTCTTATTTATATTCAAAAGGGATTGCAGGAAATGAGGGAAGAAGGAAAATAATAAATGGAGAGAAAGGAAGAAAATACTTTAGAACCTTGTTAATATATTTCACCTTCATACCATACACACATAAAGTATAACAACATTTCACTGACTGTTACAGGAAGAGGAAAAAATTTTAAAGGAACAGAGAGCACTCAGAAAAAGAAAGATGTCAGAAAGAGGAATGAGAGAAAGGCAAATTGGAATGAGAATCAGAGTATAAGCCAGCAGGTAGAGAAGTAACCTTGATGATAGGAACATTAACACACACTGCCAACTAGATTGTCCTTCTCTTCTCCATATCAGATCTCACCTCCTTCCCCCTCTGCAGCACTAACTCATTTTCCAGGGGCACTAATGCTGGGCATGGGCATGCTCCAAACAGGCTGGAGGTAGCCTGTGGGGAGGTAGAAGACAGGAAAAAGAGCCCGACAACTTGGCAGTGAAGTTATTAATATCTTGTCTGTGCTTTTCAAATCGGCTATTAAAAGTGTTTTTTCACCATATTAGGACAGAATCCAGTCAGTAGTAGCAAGGAAGAAAATAAGTATATTCCACTCAAGTGGAAAGTGGAGGTGACAGGGAGGAGTCAGGGACATAGAGGAAACTTCATAATATTTTTCTGAATGAGAGGGGGAAAGAAAATGATAGTCACAAACACCCTGGTAACCAGAGGTTCAAGTTGGAGCATTTGAGTAAATCTAATGGTGAGGAGAATGATGTTCCAAGCTTGTGTGAGAAGCAGAAGTGTTGACAGCTTGGGAAAGGAGACTCCTTTTTGAGAAATAAGATGTGTCGAGGAATGAGTGCCTCTGACTTCCTCCATCTTTCCACACTAGAAACTTTGGGGAATTTCTTCTTGGGTTTGACAGGGTACTCTCTCAGTTCAGCTGTCTTGATCTCTGTGGGAGAGAGCTTATTCGCTCTATGTATTTTCTGGTATGTTCTAACCTGTATAACTTCTCTGATTTTTATATGCTATCGGGTTAGAAGGATGGAAGTATTTGCTATTCATTATTTTTGATGACCTTTGTGTAATTAGCATTTGCTGGAAAGGAAATCAAGCCTTCAGATATGCCTTTGGGCACTCTTTCCTCAATAAGGGAAAGAGACTAGGATAGAGGCTTAAACCTGAAAATCATTTCCCCTACACTAGCAATATTTTGGGGGGGGAGGACAAATAAATATAATTCAAATCTTGTATCCCCTCTCTAAGGACAGCAGAGTCAGTCAGGTTTGTGGCTCTAATTTCCTGCTCCTTTTCAGGCAGGAATCAAAGTTTTCCTTAGAGTCTACAGGGCCAGAAATACCTATTTGTGCTTCCCTATAAGCTGCATTTAGAAAAACCCTTGTAGATATACATAAGATCTACAGCTAAAGGGTCTCCTCTCCTAACTCTTACCAGCTCTTTACTTCAATGCAGAAATGGAGTATTGAAAAATCATTCTCTCTACCAATGAGGACAGTCATGTCCAAATGTACCAGACTTGAACTCTGTATTACACCATTGCTTTTAAGAATGCTATAGGGCAGGTAGGTGGCTTGGTGGACAGAGAGCCAGGCTTCTCTGGAGGTCCTGGGGCTCAAACCTGGTCTCAGACATTTCCTAGCTATGTGACCCTGGGCAAGTCACATAACTCCAATGCTTAGTATCAATTCTAAGACAGAAGGTAAGGGTTTAAAATAAATTATAGGGAAAGAATCATTAAGACATTTTAAGTACACAAAAGAGAACAAAAGGAAGTTCATACAGAAACACAGACAATCAGGACAGTTGTGAAAGTAATTAGTTGAATTTATTATATATATTAAAAGCAAGTTGAATGTAATAGAAATTTGTAGTTTCACATAAAATCCTCTTTTTCTGTTCTACTTTGCATATGGAAATAGTCTCTTTTTACTGTTCACTAAATTCAGAATAAAAAATAAAATTTTATATAAGGGGAGTCAGCATCCAAGCAAGACCAGCAAAAGCTAAAGTTCTGCAAAGTCTAAAAGACTGAGACATAAAAAGACAAAATGGAATTTGCAAGTGCAAAATAGACATTATTCCCTAGAAAAAAAGTAGAAAGTTTAAATACCTTAATTGCATATGAAGAGATCATCAAGACAATGAACAAACCACTAAAGGCATAGGTTGTCTCTAGATGCTCCTCAACATAAGATTCCCAAAGCACTATGAGTTGAAAAATTACTGATCACTCAAAGGTAACATGGAGATGTTTACAGAGTGAAGAGAATTTTGAACTGGAAAAATTTGTTGAAAATGAGTGTTGCCTCCTCCCCAGAGATGAATATCATCCCCAGAGCTGAGGCTCTGAGTCAAAAGCAAGAAGTTTCTGCTGATCCTAAAGACTGTTGCCCTTAAAAAGGCAAAGTCTTGTCTGGCCTTATATAGCTACAAAGCTGAAAGGACATTATAGCACACCAGCTGAAAAGAACATCATAACATTCCAGGTGAAGAGTGCAATAACCCCTCAGGACAGCCAGTGGCTGAAGGTAAGAAAAGTCCTCCTGCCAAGGTCCAGGGGACCAATGAATCAACTTATTCAACAGAGATGCCTTGCTGGACACTATCTAATAGGAGCTGTCCAGCAGCCCAGCAGTCTGCTCAGTACAGTCCCTTAGCAGTGGAGCCTGGTGAGGATTTGTACAATCACCAAGAGCCCAGTCAAGGCATGACACCCTAGGACCCTGATGGCAAATCTATGACATGCATAGCCATTTTCAATGACACATGGCCACATACAGAGAAATATGGGACTGCATGCTGAGGATGAAACATTTGCTGTGGTGTAGTTGAATTTTCATTAGCCAATGAAATTCAGGAACAAAAAAGTCACTAATAAGCAGGTCAGTTAAAGAATTCCCCTTCCCCCTCACTTATCTTAGTTCATGGCACCCCCACACAAGTTAAATAATATCAAGGCCAACAAAAGAAACTGACTGACAGATGAACAAAGAAGTCACTAAGTAGGTAAGTTGAATAATTAGTTTTTGGTTTATTAAATACAGTTATATGTTATAATTATACATTTTTGTTATTTAAACTACAAATATCATGAAATTATGGTGTGTTTTTTTTCTCCAAGTGACACACCACCCGAGTAATGCTCAATTTTTTGGCAAATTTTGACACACCGAGCTCAAAAGGTTGCCCATCACTGCCCTAGGAGGGGCTAATTTGTCTGAGCATTGGCCCAGCAGAAACGCCATGGACTGTGAAGAGCCACAGTCTGGTTTAACAGTGAAGTGACATGAAATAAACTTTGTGAGAAGGCTCTTGACAAAGAAAGTCAATGAAACCTCTGCAGTCCCTGAGTTGCTTTAAACCACGTGTATCCCCTACATATGTGCCTTAGTACCATCATTCTTCAATTTCTGCGTAGTCTCCTCTTCCTGGTCTTTGAGTATATTTGTGAGAAAGTAGGCCACTGGTATTTAAGGAAATTTTTTGGTAATTTCTTTTATTGCTGTACCATTCGAATGAGCCTTGGAGTGCTGGGCCTGAGAGTCAGGAAGATCTTCCTGAATTGAGTTTAAATCCAGATTCAGACACGAACTATGTGACATTCAGCAAGTCACTTAACCTTGGTTTGCCTCTTGAAATGGCATATCACTCCAGTACCTTTGCCAAGAAGACCCCATGGATAGTTTTGGCATACTATGATCCATGGGGTCAGAAAGAGTTGGACACAACTGAATGACTGAACAACCACAAAGATCTGAGTCTAAGGGGAAGTATATTGGTTGGGGCTTGTGACCTAGTGGGAACATAGCTCCCTTGAGAATTTTGGGAGCAGTAACAGTCATCCTTCTTGAGATCCAACCTACATACATATATATATATATATATATATACATATATATATATCCCCCAAAAGTGGTAGGGGAGAACTCACATGGATTAGAAATTCCCTAGTGTTGTCAGGATCTGTTGTCTTCATTCTGAAAAATGAATTCCATATAGTGCAGACAGAATAACATTGTCTAGGTAAAATGGCATGGACTAGAACATATGCCTAAGATTATTTCATTGGCTTACTGCTTTAATTAGCACTGCGTGGCTTTTGTTTAGAACTAACTTTCCAATTCAGCTTTTGAGTTCAACTCCATTTTAGTTTAGACTGACCCCACCTGACATTTTCATCTTTTCTACCCATTAGAAACTGATGAGCCTGTCCCTCAAGGTCAGGTGTTCTCTGTGTCTTCCCAGCATGTCGTGCCTGCTAGCTTCTGTCATTTCCAGATAGAAACATCTCCCCTGTGCCTGAGTAAGTTTTTGGTGTAGAACTGCCCTGTGGGAAGAGGAACAGAACCCAGGAGCTCTTCTCATCAGAAAGTTCCAAAGGTAGATATGCCCAGTGGGTTACTTCCCATGCTAGCTGGAGGTATCATCAAAGCTTTTGCCAGGCGCATGGGGTTCCTGGGCATCTCAGAGCTAACAGCCCCAAATCCATTTGTCTTTACTCTCTGAGCCTGCAGGAAGGGCATTCTGTATTTTGACAGCATCCTTCTTTCTGAGGAGTTTGTAGAGTTTTATAGAACTTATCTCATTCATTCTCACACCAGCCATTAGAATAAGCGTCCCCAAGATTACAATAGCAACATAGAAACCCAATCCAGGCCAGGCAGCTTAGCATAGTCATTTAGCAACAGGGAAAACTGAAAGAATAGACCTTCCATTTAAATGATATGGTCAGTTCATGAGCAGGAAAGTGACACAGAATGTGAAAGTTGGAAGAGACTTCCACTATCATCTAGTCCAATCTATACCTGGAAGAATCCTCAGTATAACAGCTGACAAATCCAGCTTCTGCTTAAAGAAAACCAAGAAAGGGGACCTCCATTCCATTTCTGGATGACTCTAATTGCCATGCACTTTTTTGGTAACACCAGTCTAAATATTCCTCTTGGCAACTCACTTTCTGTTCACTCATTGCTCTCGGTTCTGCCCTCTGGGGATGAACAGAACAAATTTAATCTCTCCTCAACATGACAGTGCTTCAGATACTTAAAGACAGCTCTCATGGCACTTCTGATTCTTCTCTGACCTAAACATTTCCAGTTTCTGCAACTGATTCTCCAATTATATGAACTCATTCAATGTCCTTCACCATTGCCCTTCTCTGGACACTCTCCAGCTAATCAATGTCCTCCTTAAACAATGGTACACAGTACTAAGCACAATATTCCAGAGGAATTCTGATAAGGACACACTAGTATAGGACTGTCTCCCTCTTATTCTTTGAGCTCTGTCTTTAGTAATGGACACTAATTTACTTTTTGAATGCTGCAGCATACCGTTGACCCGTAATCTGCATGCAGACCACTAGAACTTACTAGCCATCTTCCCCCATCTTATGTTGGTAAACCTGGGTGGGGAAGGGGGTTGTGGGGGGAGTAACCTGTACCCACTTAACCCCACTGAGTTTCATTTTATTAGATTTAATTCAATGCTACTTGAATCCTGGTAATGTCAGCTAATTTGTTCAACTATCCCTCCCAGGTTGGTGTCTTCTAAAAATTTGAAGGAACATATCATTTACAATTAACTAGGACAAAGCAAAATAAATTTATTGATAAATTACCTGGGATAAAGCAAAATAAGTGAACTGATAAATGACAAACCTTACAAGTTTTTAAATCTTAAAAAGTCTTTTAATATGCAACAAATCCTCTAACAGCTACAACTTGGCATTGAATTCATAAGATGGAGATATATACATACATACATACATACATACATACATACATACATACATATATATATACACGTATATACATTCTTTAATTTTTTACCATGGATCCACATTTCTGTCACACTGGATATTAAGCAAACCTTTAACAAACAGTCCATTCTCTCCCCTGTCAAGTCTAGCCTTGATTATAGTCCATTGACTTTCAATGAAGTTTAATTCAGGTGAGTTTCCAGGACATTAAAGCATATTCATTTCTATCCTTTGAATTTCTTAACCTTTCCTGATATGTGACATGTCAGAGTGATGACCTAGTTATGGGTTTCATTTCATCAATTCTCTGGAATATCTATGAAATCAAATTTGCCTCCTTGTATTGAGATCTTTAATTCCTCTTAGTTGTTGCCTAAACATTGGGCATTTATGTGTAGATAAATGAAGCCATGGGATTACTTGGAATTTGTCACCTATGAACCTGTGTGTAAATAGAATTAGCCAGATCCCATAAATAGTCAAAAATCTACTCAACCCAGGCGTGCTAATGATGTCACTCCCACCTCCCTTAGTGGGGAGGGGAGACGAGTTACCCACACGTGACAATAAGTAACAAATCAAGAATAAGGGACTGCCCTTTGGGCAGTCCAAATCAATGTAGAAACTGCCATTTGTCCATTTGAATTAGAGGTGGACCACAGGAAGTGATGAAAGACACGATCTCTTTAAGTAAGTGAGTGAACTTCCTGTGGGGGCAGTTGCCCTCTGGAACTGGAGGAAGAAGCATCTCCTGAGACCACAGACAACTTACACTCTATATTGTCACCTGGGTAAGTTAGGCTGGCTTCCTTGGCCTAGCTGGGCCAATTCTAAACTCTACCTATCTGGCTGTTGGGCCTTGTGGCTTACAGCTTCCGTTTATTTAGCCTTCTAACCTCCCCTTTTCTCTTTATTCCTACTTTTTACCTACCAGATTGTAAATAAACTCCTCAACCCGATGCTGACTTGGGTCTGATTTAATTACGGAATCAACCTGAATTGTTGATTCCTGGCGGCCACATATTTTTAATATATAGATATAATAACTAAATTTTAATTCTTACACCTGAGAGTATCTCAGCTGCTTTTCCTCTTTCTTTATCTGGCTACTCTTTTTTGTATCTAGTTTGGGAGAGAGACAGAAAAATAGATATGACATACATGTATACATACACATATCATATATGCATACACATGCAGCCTTTTCTTCTCTTGATCCTTTTTTAAATGATTTTTATTAAATTTGAAAAAATCTGGCAAATACATTCTCATCATTCTTTGTTAGTTTACTGTCTCTAGCCAGAAATATTAACATTCTTTTCTTTGTGTTTCAGATCTACTTATAGAACTGTATAAAGAACATTTACTCCTCTTTTATGGTTCCTCTCTTCTCTATCTTCTAACACTCTCTCCCCTCATTTCCATATTTTCGTCCCAGCTCCAAGTAACTTCTCCACAAAATTTATTTACTTGTATTTACTTTGTGCTTTGTATATACTTTGAATATGTTTTTTATATACTTTTTGTGTGCATAGCTCTCCCTGTAAAATGTAAACTCCCTGAGGGCGAGTCTGGTTTTGGTTTGTTGTTTTGTATTTGAATTCCTTTTGCCTAGCATAGTACAAAGCCCATAGTAGAAACTTAACAAATGCTTGCTTGCTTGATTAATTATGATGTTAAGTTGCTGCTATGATGTCTTCCGGGGTAAATCCTCACTCTGCAGAAATCATTCAAGCTAAAGACTCTTTAACTTTCCATCAAGTCATGCAAAATGTAGGAGCAGGGACCAAGAGGTCTGAGTTAATGAAGAAGGAAGATTTTAAGGTAGTTCTAAAAGTTCTAAAAGGCAAAAGATCAAGGAACAATGCAGAGAGAGCCTCTCCCCAGGATGAATGGTTGACTGAAAAAAGAATCAATGGTGAAGGAGAAAGAATAAAAGAGTAGGAAGAGAAGGTTTGATTAACTGAAGTAGAGGCTGAGGGGGAAGCAAAATTACAGGGAATAAGATGGGGAGAATTCAGTGTGGGAATGGATGGTCATTTCTTTGAATGATAAGATTCTACTGTTAGGAATTGGTGGACCACACCTTCAAAAATTTCTATGTGGGGCTAAATTTTTAAGGGATCCTCTATTTTATGGAATCTTTTCCTAGACCCCTAACACTTGGTGCCCATGATCATGTGATAAGTTTGATTTGTTGCCCATTTTACCAAGATAATTAATTTTCTTTGAATCTAACACATATGGTAACTTGACATCTAGGCTATGGATTAGACAAAAAACAGGCACATCTGTCCTCACTGTCTTGAAGACTAATTAATTATATCAAGTATATTACATTATTTTCTTGGCAAGGCTGAGCTGGAGCAGAAAATGAACAAGTTTAATTTAACCACTTGTTTTTAATACCTTTTGTTAATACCTTTTATTTTTTATGTCATATTTCTACATACTTTCTACCACAAAGTCTTCTCTTCTATTAAAGAAAAACAGGCAATGAAAACCAACTGATATAGCAACTGTGTATGACAGTATATGCTTACATATTCCATTCAATGTCTTTAGTTGTCCATCTCTCTCCTGAAAGAAAGGAAGTACAATTCATCCTCATCCATTTACTTTTCACTCTTGTAGACTCCCAGAAAAGAAAATGGTTGTCTTCATTACATGAGCGTTCTGCTCATTCACCCCTTGAATATCCATTCTTCCTCCCTTCTTTCCCACCCCATCAAAGCCCAGAAATATATTGGTTCTTAAAACCAGGTTCCCTTTGCTAGAGAGCAAGACCAAGAAGAAAGAGAAGCCAAAGTAATGCTGCCAAATCCCCAGAGGGCAATGTGTCCCCATCTGCCACATGGGTAGCTGAGCTCTTTAAATTCCTTATAGAGTTTTCTTTCCCTTTTCTTTCTCCCAAAAACTGCTCCTGAACTGTCCCTGCCATTACAGTCACCCAGGCTATGGGTAGGAAGGTGCTAAGCAGAATCCTTTATTGAAATCATGATAGGCTCAGGAACACCTGAGGTTTAGGTGAAAGTGGGAAGGCTATGGGGGAGAAAGGGAGAGAGAGATTTCAGTGTACTTTGTTGTTGCTGTTCGTCCTTCAATTTCAAAGAGAACCAAGGCACCATAGGACTCAAAAGTATATTTAGGTGAGCCAGAGTTGCACAGTCATCAGCTTCACTTTCTCCTCCACAAAGTCCAGAGGTGGGACATAAGTCACCATGACTTGAGGTGATCTGGGATGCAATGGATGACCTTTACAGCTTCAATATGTCCTCAAGTTCTAAGCACTCCACAGAAAATGCTTCAGTCATTTTCATGGTCATTAGAACAAATTGTTTTCATCTGCCTGTTTCATGAAGGAAAGTATTCACATGCTTGGGGTAGACCTCCCTCTAAGTCACTGATGGGTTTGAGATCTATCAGTTATCCTCAACCCAATTTAGCCCATCTGCCAAGATGATTTTACCAGGATGTAGCTACTGTGCTTGCTACAGTTTCTTAAAAGTTGCAAGTGATAACAGGTAAAAAGTGGACACCACGGTGGTGAGTAGCCCTGAAAAGGGCTTTTCACACCAAAAGTGATGGACCTTCCTGTACACCCCCACACATCACTTAGTGCAAAAGAGAGTCATTCTTTGTTAAGAATAGGGATGACTAGTAAGGGATTCCTCAAGATTAGTAATTAGTAATGCTTAGTAATTAAGAAGACCTGAACTCAGATTCTGCTTCAGATACTTGTTTCTGTGACCTTTAGCATGTTATTGAACCTCTGCCTACCTCAGTTTCCTCATCTGTTAATAAGGATTTTAAGAGCACCTATCTCATAGGGGTGTTCTGAGGATAAAAGGAGATAACATGTTATCTTAAAGCTTGAATCTTAAAGCACTACATGAATGCCAGAGAGTTAACTATTTTCCTCTCTACTTTCTCTCTATTGAATCTCTCACTGCAGCTGTCTTTAGTTTTTTCCCATGTTTCTCAATCCTTCAACACTTTTCCATCCCCCATTTTGGGCAAATGGCCTCATATCCTATTCACTAATGAAACCGAACCTATCTAGTATGAGCTTCCTCTACTTCCTGCCTTTCCACTTCAAAAATGTTCTCTATGTCCAGCCATATTTTCTTCCTTCTCTCTGGCCTCAGGGGAAAAATGGTCTTCCTTATTTCTGAGTCTAATCTCTCCACTGTGTCATTAATTCTATCCCCTTCATCTTTTCTTCTGAATTTTGCTCCAATAATCATCATTGAATCTTTATTTTATCTCTCTCTACTGGCTCCTTCTTTCTATCTATAAACATGATCAATTTTTCCCTATCCTAAAACAAACTTCCCTAGACCCTATTACTCCCATGACATATTGCCCATCTTTCTCTTTTAGTAATAATTACCAGTTTTATGTTAACTTAGAAACATGTAGTGGAGTATCCAATATTTGGCCCTTTACTATATATCTTTTTTATCCAAGATGAGTCTGATTTTGTTTTCTTGGCAAGAATACTGAAGTGGTTTGCCATTTCCTTCTCCAGTTTGTCCCCATTTTACAGATAAGGAATAGAGGCAAATAGAGGTAAAGTGATTACCCAGGGCCACACAGCTAGTAAGTGTCTAAAGCTAGATTTGGACCTAAATCTTCATGACTCCAAGCCCAGTACTCTATCTACCCAACCACTTAGCTGCCCCATTTTTGTCATTACTCTGTTGTTTTTCAGCCTCTTGAAATGGGCATTCTAGTACCACCACCACTCTTCTCTTACTGTTTTCTCAAAAACCTAATTGCCAAATCCTTTGGCCTTATGATCTCTCTGCTGTATGTGGCATTATTGAATGACTCACCTTTCTTGAAAAATCTCCTTTCCTTTGGTTTGTGTAACATTGTACTCTCCTATTCCAAACTCCTAGCCTTATTATTGGCTTCTGAAATTCCAAACCATCCACCTGCATCTGTCTCCTCATGAATTTCTCTTAGCATCTTGGGCCTCATGTCTCTGGAACATCTAACCATCTCTGCTGCCTTCTCCACCTGAAATGTCCCTCTGTAAAGCTCATGCCTTCTTCCATTAATGACTTACTCCTGGAGCTTCCTTTTTTGTTTTTAATTTTTTTAATTTATTACCAATTACATATTATAACAAATTTCCACACCATATTCTTAAGTTATATGATTAAACTTATCTCCCTCCCTCCCTTTCCTTCCCAGTGCTGACATGCAATTCAATTTGGATTATACATGTATTATCATATATAACACAATTCCATATTATTCATTTTCATGAGTAATCTTATAAAACAAAAACCCCAAAATACAAACCCAAATAAAAACTGAAAAATCATTTATGCTTTCATTTGCATTCTGACTCCAACAGTTCTTTCTCTGGAGGAGGATAGCATTCTTTGTCATAAATCCCTCAGAATTGTCCTGGATCATTGTATTGCCAATAATAGCTAAGTCTGTCACAGTTGAGCATTCCTCAGTATTGCTGTTACTGTGTACAATGTTTTCCTGCTTCTGCTTATTTCACTCTGCATCAGTTCATATAGGTCTTTCCAGCTCTTTCTGAGATCATCTGTTCATCATTCCTTATAGCACAATAGTATTCCATCACCATCATATACCACAATTTGTTCAGTCATTCCCCAATTGATGAACATCCCCTTAATTTCTAATTCTTTGCCACCACAAAAAGAGCTGCTATAAATATTTTTGTACAAACAGATACTTTCCCATTTAAAAAAAAATCTTTTGGGGACATAAAAACCAGTGGTATTGCTGGATCAAAAATCAAAACAAATCATTGTTTTATAGTCCTTTGGGTATAATCCCAAATTGTCCTCCAGAATGGTTTACATTTACATTTACAGTTCCACCAGCAATGCATTAGTGACCCAATTTTGCCACACTCCCTCCCACATTTATCACTGGAGCCTCCATTTTGAAGAGAACCTAAGCTTGCTTACCATTTTTAGGTGGTGTTACCACCAGAGTAATCAGGCCCAGTCAGAGTTCCTTTGACTGAGAAGGTAAAATTGACATAAAGTGGCAGGAATTACAGAAAGAGGAAGAAAAACATAAGGAGTCAGAATAGAGGTTAGAAAAGTGTTCTCCTGGTACTCCAACTTGAGGCCTTTTTATTAGGCAAACCAATACATATTAGACAAAGGAAATAATGCAGATGCTTACCTCAAAGATACAAGGTTCGATTTTAATACAGGTTAGCCAAATTCTTATTACAGGAAAAGCTCATATTTTTATGGCTATGTGACTTGTTGATAAGGAAGTTTGGGAAGAGGTGAGAATGAAGATTTCTTGGAGACTTTGGGTCTCAGAAATCCAAAGTCAGTAGTGTTGGCGATGTTTGAAATGCTAAATCCAAGGACCCTTGTAATGATGAATAGGAAGCAGCTTAAGAAGAGGCCAAATTTTAATTGTGTATTAGTCAGACCAAGGAATAGACTTTATGAAACTGAGTGCCTGCCAGGTCTTATTATATTTTAAAGGTAGAAGGTCAGGACTCATTAACTCATGTGTATTTTTGATTTTGTCACAACAAGAAATATGCCTTTGCACCAATATCTTGTTTTTACTGAAATCTAGCTTTTGCATTGAGATCCAGGATGGCAACATCATTTCTCTTGTAATTCAGTCCTGGGAATCTTTTCAGGTGGTTACCAGCTCAGAAGAGTCACAAAGAAAACTCAGGTTACCATGTTCAAATAGGCTCCAAACCAAGTAGATTATTCAACATTTCTAGAACCTTTTTGTATTTCAAAACCATTCCCTACTATTCTGATCCTGAATGTTAGCTCCTTGGGGGCAGAGATTATCTTTATTTTTATTTATATTTGTATCGTCAATGATTAGCACAGTGCCTGGTACATTAGTAAGCACTTAATAAATGCTAATTTCTTTCCTCCATACTGTTCTACCCTCCTTTCAGGCCTCTTCTCTGTTTCCATCTTTGTTTTCCCCATTCCCAAAATGTGACTGTTTCACAGAATTCTGTCCACTTTTATTTTTTATCATTGACTTTTCTCCTTCAGTCAACTCATCCTTCTATCTCTATGGCTTCAACTATTGTCTCCTAAATCTTTTTATATCTAGTCCTAACCTCACCCCTAACTCTAAAATTATATTTCTGTTTGCCTAATAAAAATTTCCCTCTGGATTTCTGCTAGAACTAAACTCAACATATGCAAAATGTTATAATTCCAATTTCTAGGATATTTTGATTTTCTTATTTCCCTACCTCCAGAGTAACCTTTCTAAAGCATTTCTCTGATTGAATCACATTCCTCATCAAAACCCTTGGAGTCCCAGCCAAGGGCAATCTGGGCTGAAGGGGGCTGATCCTCATGGGCCTAGAGTAAAGCCAGGAATCCCAGTCTGGGCTTGAGATGATGACATAATCCACAGTTTGGGTTGAGGACACGGTTCTCAGGGGGGAACCTGCCAGGGTCTTTTTTGTCAAAAATTAAGGGTGGAGCTCCAGGACAGGGCAATCAAGGGTGTGCCTGATTGAATCAAGAACACCTTGAGACCAAAAACTTGAGCCTAAGCCTAGGGCTAGAATTTGATCAACTTCTGACTTGATCAAGTTCAGACTGAGATCAAAAGTGTATACCCAACCCTGAGGAAAGTCTTTAAGCTATCATCATCTCAAGGGTGAATTGAATCAACATGGGGAGGGGGCTCTCAGAGCTCTCATCCCTCAGCCCATCTGGCAAACTAGTAACAACTCAGAAAATAAGCCAAAAATAGCATCAAAGAAGGACTCAAGTTTCAGAGGGTACCCCAACTTCCCAGAAATAGAGCCTACCTATAATTAGATAGGAAAGTGAGCAAACAACAAAAAAGCACCTAACTCTAAAAAATTTTTATGGATACAAAGAGCAAGGTGCAGACATAGAAGGAGACATTGAAAGTAAAAGAAACATGCTCAAAGTCCAAAAGAAAAATATGAATTGGACGCAGATTCTGGAAGAGCTCAAAAAAGACTTCAAAAACCAATTAAGAGAGGTAGAGGGAAAGTGGGGAAGACAAATGAAAGTGATGCAAGAAGAAAGGAAAGTGATATAAGAAGAAAGGAACATAATGCAAGAAGAATGAAAACAATGCAAGAAGAAATGGGTCAATTGAAAAAGGAGAAACAAAAACTGACAGAAGAAAACCAGGTATTAAAAATCAGAACTGACCATCTAGAAACTAATGATGTCATGAGAAATCAAGAAACATTAAGCAGAATCAAAGGAATGAAAAAACAGAGGAAAACATGAAATATCTTATTGAAAAAAAAACTGACCTAGAAAATAGATCTAGAAGAGACAATCTGAGACTTATTGGACTACCTGAAAGCCATGATGAAGAAAAAAACTCATGGATATCATATTACAAGAAATTATCAAAGATAACTGCCCAGAGATCTTTGAACAAGAAAATAAAATTGAAATTGAAAGAATTCACAGATCGCCTCCAGAGAGAAATCTTCAATTGATAAACTCTACTGGTTCAAGATTCCATTTTTTAGTTACCACTTCAGAAGAGTCACAAAGAAAACTCCAGTTCCCATATTCAAATAGCTCCTAACCAAGTAGATTATTCAACATTCCTAAAACCTGTCCCTTGTTTTCCTGCATTCATGGCTTTATGGTATTCCCTCTGTCTATTCAAATCCCACTTATTCAAGGCTCAGCTCACATGTCACCTCCTCTACAAAACCTTCCAAAACTTGATTCTCCCAACTTAATCTCTCTCCTCTGGCTTCCCATAGTATTCTATGCCTGTTTTTTTATGGACCCTACTCTGTATCTAAATGAAAATCATTTTTGTCTATTTAGTGGGTCACCATGGCAAAAAGCTGGGAACCCAACCTCCCAGGAAATAGCTAACAAGGCCAATTCTTAGATACTGGCTATAGTGTCTGTCATAGAACCTGTATTGAGACCTTTCCAACTAAGGCAGGACCTATCAAAACTTGTGGAGGTTTTTCACTATGAGCAAATGAAAAAACAAAGCCCTGATCTGAAAAATCTAGTCCATTCAACTGCATAATTAGTCAAATAACTTTAAGATCTAAAGCTATTCAATATTGTAAAGATAATAAAGTTTGAAAGACTTGGCAATTCTTATCCCATTGCCAATGAAATTCCAAAGGATTCATGATGAAACATGTTATCCATTCCAGAGAGAGAACTGATGGATTCAGAGTGCATATTGAAGCATATTTTCTTCTAATTCCTGCCTTCTTACCACATAGGTATGCTCAAGATTCTCTAGTACAGAAATTTGTTTTACATGACTATTCATATTTGTAATTGGTTTTATTTTTCTAGTTTTCTTAATGGATGGGGATGAGGGGAAAATTTGGAACTGAAAATAAAATTGATTTTTTTTCAAATCTAAAACTATTCCTCAAGTTGAGAATAATTGCTTTGGTTATAAAACTATTTTTCCTCTTAAGAACTAAAATTACATTTGTATATTCACTTCAATGGTTTTGGCAGAGCCCCCATTAAATATATGAGGATAGTATTAGAATCCCTATTTTACAAATGGAAAAACTAAGGCAGTTTTGTTGTGTTTATACTTCAGTATAGTCACAAAAAAACTCAGGTTACAATGTTCAATCAATCAATCAACCAACAAACATTTATTAAGGACCTACTATATACTAGATATTAGAGAATACAAACAAAATGAAATTGGCATGAGGCATGTACAGTCTAGTGAGGGGAGCCACCATGCCTTTGGATATGTACTAGGAACAAGGGTGGGAATGGAGGTTGGGGATGTGTCTTGGAAATAAGCATCACACTCCACCCATTTCCAGTTGGGCAGTCAATTTTTAAGCCAGTTTTAGACTGCATTCAGTGGTTGAATAACTAGGTCAGACCAACCCAACCCTTTTGCAACTGAAGTGGAAAGCTTTTGGGAGAAAAGGTTTCTAGACATTTGTAACTGTGAGTGGTCCAAACAGCCCCTCTCTTTTCCCTGGTATGTTGTAAGCATCCCTAACATTGGTTCCTCTGGGAAAGTAGCCAATTTGGAATTATTTTGATATAAGGCAGTATGGTGCAACAGAATGAGCAATGATTCTACAATCAATGGATTTGAGTTAATATCCAGCCTCTAATGCTTACTGTTTTTGAGACTTTGGTCAAATCATTTAACACCTCTGGTGAAGTTTTCTCATTTGTAAGATGAGGAAGTTGGACTAGGTGACTTTTGAGGTGGCCACCAATTTAAGACCTATAATCCAAGAATCCTATGCTTCTCAGAGGTTGAGTGTTTAATGGTTTAGCCCTCTTTTGCTTGGGTTCCAGGAGACCAAATACAGCAAGAAGGATCTGAGCTGCTTTGATGTATACATGAGATAGTAGACTTCATGACTTTACTCCCCATCCCAACTTCATGACAAACCATGCAAGGGAAACAAGTGATACAATGACAATATGAAAAGACTTCAATATTAAAACAATTATGATCATAATTCAAAGAAAATCTTAATTATCAATTCAGTCCATCTGAACAAAATCTTAGATTTTTAGTGGACTTCAAGTTTAAAATGACTCAAACTGTCACATGGCACTAAGAGTCATGATGCCCAAGATTAGGGAGATGGTAGGACAAATGTCCTCTGCTCTGGGAAGACAACACTTAGAAAATTATATTTACTTCTGGGTATCACATTTTAGAGAAGACATTGGTAAACTGGAGAGTGACCATAGGAGTTCAAGCATGATGGTAGAGAACACATCATATGTGGATTAGCTAAAGGAAAAAGGAAATGATTAGGCTAGAGAAGAAAAGAGTTAAGAGGTGGACAGGAGAGCTATCTTAAGAATTTGAAGTCCTGTTCTTGACATTTATCTTCTGCTTTGTCCTAAAGGATCAAGGGAAATGATAGAAATGTTGAGAAGAAACACATTTAGGCTTGAGATGAAGAAAAACCTCCTAAAAATTAGATCTATCCAAAGGAAAATGTGCTCCCTCAGAAGGTGGTCGATTCCCACTTGTTTGATTAAAAGTTGAATGACTATTTGTTGAGTAAGTTCTAAAAAGGAGATTCTTTTGGGGGTGTGGGATGTATCAGATGGCCTCTGAGATTCCTCTCAACTCTGAGATGATCTGTCTCATAGATGTGTGCTATTCGTGAATGTCTTATTTTGCTTACTGAATTATAACTTCCTCAAGAACAAGGATTTTGTCTTTTTCATACCTGTATCCCCTACAATGCTTAGGACAGTCTTAAGCACATGGTAATAACCTAGCAAACAATTGTTAGATGAATGAATTATGTCTGGGGATTGGGCAGCAAATTCCTAGAAATGGAGGTATAAGACTATTCTAATAGTTTTGGTTGCCATTCTTCCATGGCCCATGAGAGCCTTGTGCTATATGATCAGTGGAGTGACTAAGAGGGATCACTTTGATCTTAGACTTGAATGCAAAGAATACAGGATAAAATATAAACTCCTCAGCTTTGAATTTAAAACCCTTCGTAATCTTACTCTACTCCAGTTTTTCCCTTTTACTCCCCTGGATGCATTTTACATTTCAACCAAAATAGCCTGCTTGATATTTCCTGAACCCAGCACTCCACATTCTGCCTCCACTGTCTTTGCACAGGCTGTGCCCCATTCCTAGGAATGCTCTTCCTTCTAATCTCCACTTCTTAGAATCACTAGCTTTCTTCCTGGCTCAGCTCATATGACCTATGTAGCCTATAAGAAAGAAGCTTTTCCTGTTCCCTTTAACTTCCTTTCCCTTTTCTTCAAATTATCATGTAAATACTGTACTTGTGTTTACAAAATGTGTTCCTGGGGCAGGGCCACAGCTAGAGTTGGGAGGACCTGCATTCAAATCTAGCCTGAAATACTTCTTAGCTCTGTGACCCTGGGTAAGTCATTTACCATTGTTTGCCTAGCCTAAGTATGAGTTGTTTTTTTTAAAATGTATTCCCTCTAATGAAAGACAGTAGAATAGTGATTGAAGATGAAGCCTTAGACCAGAGAAATATAGATTCAAATCCTGCTTCTGGCACATATAAGCTATATTGGTCATGTGAAAATGGGCAAGTCATTCAACATCTCCAAGAGATCAATAAAATATGATGTAGGCCTTATTTTGTATGACCATTTAGCTAAGAATGGGTTTTTTACATTTAACAATTTTATTGTTTTTAAAAAATGTAAAAAACATTTTTAGCTCCTGGGCCCTATAAAAACAGATGGGGAGTTAGATTTTGCTTTCAGCTATAGTTTGCTAGGCTCTGCTAGGTAACTCAGTTAAAACTCTAAGTGGCAGAGAAAATGCTTTATTGGTAGAGGGAGGTTTTGTAATTCAAGAGTGCTCTATACTAAAGAAATAATAGGTCCAAATCCATCCTATCCCTCTAGTGCAATGTAAGCTCTTTTAGGACAGAGGAAACATTTCCATTATTCTCTTTGTATTCTCAATACCTGTGTAGCTGGGTGGTACAATGAATAAAGCACCAGGTCTGGAGTCAGGAAGACTCATCTTCCTCAGTTCACATCTGACCTCAGATACTAACTATGGGACTCTAAGCAAGTCACTTAACCCTATTTGCCTTAGTTTCCTCATCTGTAAAATGAGCTGGAAAAGGAAATGGCAAATCACTCCAGTATTTTTGCCAAGAAAAATCCAAATGGGGTCACAAAGAGTCAGACATGACTGTAATGCCTCAGCAACAAACCCAAGTACTTAATAGAGTACCTTGTACATAATAGGAACTTAAATACTTTTTGAACTTAGATGAAATACACTTTAATAGCTCTCTCCTTTACCATAGGGTACTCAATCTGTTCTTTCTAAAAAGTAAAATAAATTGAATCATTATTTTACCAGTGAGAGTTTATTGGCCCATGATTATCAGAAAGGTTGTATAGATTTCACAGGTCATTTTACATTTATCCCCTTTAAATGCTCTCCATTACAACCAAACTATGGTTTACCCCCCCTTTTACAGTGGTCATTTATATTGCTAGTGATATGTAATAATGTATATATCTTTTCATATATGTGTATATATATATATAATATGAAATTTAAAAAAATTTAAACTTCTGGACTTTGGAACTGAATCCTCATCCTCTTGCCTCTCCATTCCCATTTTAACAACACAAATGAGCCCTATCCATTCACTTTTCCCTTCCTTATTTCCCAAACTTGGGATTCCATCTCTGGCTTCCAAGTTTTTGCATGGTCTGTTACCTATGTTTAAACACATTTCCACCTCCATTTCTTAGACTTCTTAGCCTTTCTTTCAAGGCTCATCTTAGGTACCACCTCCTACAGGAAACCATTCCTGGTTTCCATCTCCCATATGCCCACTCAGTTGTTGGAGCTCTCTTCCTCCTTAAATTAACTTGCATTTGTTTACCTGTTTACTTGTTATATCTCCTTAACTGAAATTTAAGTTCCAGTAGGCTGAGTCTATTTAGGGGACAGGGGATAGGGGTACTGTCTTTCCCTAGCACCTAGAACAGTACTTTAGGCATAAGAAACATATAAATGTATGCTGGATTGTATTGAATTGAATCACTCATCATACAATGTCACATCTGTATAGGAGCAACTATCAGTGATTGAACTAGCAATCAAGTTGTCCAGCCTCTTTATTCAGAAGAGAAAACTGAGCGCCAGAGAGTGGAAATATCTGCCTGTGGTCAGAAGATAATTTCAAGGATGGAACTGAGCCAAGAACCATCTTCTGACTCCTAATACTCTGTTCCTTCTACTCTGCCATGATGATAATAAAAGTCATCATTGGCAAAGCCAGTAGGATGCTGGACTCAAAGTCAAGAAAATCTGTGTTACAGATACACTGTGGCACAATAGAAAGTAATGGACTTCTCTACTAGCAGCAATGCAATGATCCAAGACATTTCTGAGGGACCTATGAGAAAGAATGCTATATCCACTTCCAGAGAAGAACTGTGGGAGCAGAAACACAGAAGAAAAATAACTGCTTGATCACATGGGTTGATGGGGATATGATTGGGGAGGTAGACTCTAAATGATCCCCTTGTGTCACCAATAATATGATCATATAATGATCAATAACAAGATCACCAATAATATGGAAACAGGTCTTGATCAATGACACATGTAAAATTCAGTGGAATTGCACGTTTGACTATGGGAGGGGAGTAGGAGGAGAGGAGGGAAAGAACATGAATCATTTAACCATGGAAAAATTTTCTTAAGTAATCAATAAGAAATTTAAAAAAAAAGAAAAGAAAACCTATGTTAGAATTCCACCCTCAGACATTCCTAGCTGTGTGGCCCTAGGTAAAAAAAAAAATCTGTCTCAGTTTCTTCATCTGTAAAATAACAGTTGTTATGAGTAAAAATAAAAAAGTAAAGGGCTTTGTTGAACTTAAAGCGCTTTATAAATATAATATGATACTTTAAGTAAGATGAAGTGGATGGAGTGCTCAGCCTAGAGTTAGGAAGATTCAACTTCTTGAGGTCAAATTTGGCCACAGACACCTACTAGCTGGATGCCCTGAGCAAGTCACTTAACCTTGTTTGCCCCGGATTCCTCATCTGTAAAATGAGCTGGAGAAGAAAATGGTAAACTACTCTAGTATCTTTGTTTTAGAAAAAAAATGGGGTCACAAAGTTAAAGAAGACTGAAAAATGACTTAAACCAAAAAGGTTTTGGGTTTTTTAATCCTAAGGATGAAAGAGATACCATCTGCTCCTGCTTCTAGATTAGACTACAACAAATCACTCCAGATAGGTATGCTCAGGAGTCTAAATTCTCTAGAATAGGGCCTTCTATAGTTCATGAATAATAGCCAGGATGCTGCCCAAGTCCTCCAATCTTTAACCAGGAAATAAATGTTCTCCTTGCCCTGCTTAGCCTGGCCTTGCAAATCTGGTTAGGACCCTGTGCCCTTTTTATGCCAGTTCCCATAACTCTGTCCAAATAATTAAAAAACAACAACAACAACCAAAAACCTACTAGCCAAATGAAGCCTGGCCCCTCCAGAAGGAAATCACCCTGGTTTATTCAGCACAGGCAACCTCCAGAGGCGACTGAAGACCCCACAGGATGCCTCTCTCTATGGTATCTATTCCCGAATCAGGCATTTTACTATAAAGTGATTCCTGACTGAAGATCAAAGATACCAAGTAGCACCTAATTCCTTATTTTCCTCTCTGCTCTGTATTTTGTATCCTTCAGCAGCCTAGGGTTCAGCATCAAGTCCCAGAATCTAAAAGCTTGGTTGCCTTCTGCTGCACTGCATAATGAGATGGATTTGGACTCTGGCAAATTTGTTCAGTTTTATGGAGTATTACATGAAAATGCTGTGAAATTAAGTTCTGGCTCTAATATCACACTCTTCCCATCAGTCTGCTTTTATGTCCAGCACTGAAGCTAAAAAGAAGGGAACTGGGTGCTGGCTGCACTAATGTGTTCAGAGGGCGAAGAGCTGGGATAGGAGAAAGAGGGGAGAGCTTCCAGCTCACAAATAACAAAGAAGGAAAACAAGGAGAGGCAAATGAGGGGCAAATAACACAGAGAGGGACAGGAAGATATACAGACCCCCAAAGGATAAAGGCATAAACTTGAGATGATATGTTAGAGTGGGAGCCAACTGTACCATCTAGTCACTTTTACTCCCGTAATCATTTTTGAAGACACTTTTCCCAGGCTAGAAAATGCTATATTTTTTTTTTTTGCTGGACATGTTTCACCCCTCCTTAGGTAATCTAGTGCCTCCTTTCTCTCAGGAACTCCCTTTGGTGTCAGACAGTGGGGGTGCCTCATTAGCACAACTATATTGCAACTCAGGGGAGCTACGTGGTGCAGTGGATAGAATATCAAGTCTGGAGTCAAGATCTGAGTCCAAATCTGAGTCCAAATCTGGCCTCTGATACTTACTAGCCGTGTAACCCTGAGCAAGTCACTTAACCTTGTTTACCTCAGTTTCCTCATCTGTAAAATGAACTGGAGGAGGAAATGGTAAACCAACTCCAGTATCTTTGCCAAGAAAATTGCAAGTATGGTCACAAAAAATCAGACTGACCTGAAGAATGACCAAACAACACTACAACTCAGAATTCCCTAGCTCAAGCAATCCACCCACCCCAGCCTCCTCAAATATCTAGGATTATAGTCATGTTCCACTGTATCTGACTAGAGGAAATCAAGAACTTGACACTGACTAAAAGACATTTCACCAGGTGTGACCATACCACAGACTATAGCATGGACTCCAGAGCTCCCATCCCAACTTCAACACCCATTCATGGGTTGGGGTCCCACAGCATGGCTACTAGAGGTAACACTGAAAGGTTGAATTTGTTTTTATAGTACTGTAACTCACTAGTCCGCATAGATGTCCTTCCTTCCATGATTGTCACCTGGTATCATTTACTCAACCAAATTCAATTAACTTTTGGAAAAGGATTTTTATTTTTTTAATGTTTTATCTTTATTTTATTTCATAACAAATTTCTACATAAGTTTTTCAGAGTTATATCATTCATGTTGTCTCCCTCCCTTCTTCCCTTCCCCCTCCCAAAGTTAGCAAATAATTCAATCTGAGTTATACATATATTGTCACGCAAAACATATGGAAAGGGATTTTTATTAAGCATTTATTTAGTACCTATGTACGAAACACTATGCTAAGTCCTTTACAAATATTTTCTCATTTTGAACTTCAAAGCAACCTTGGGAGGCAAGGTTATTATCCCCATTTTACATCTGAGAAATGAAAATCAGAGCTTAAGTGACTTACCCAGGGTCCCACAGTTTGTAATTATCTGAGGCTGGATTTGAATTCAGGTTTTCTTGACTCCAGGTCCAACTCTACCTATTGCTGTATCACAGTATATTAAGTTGTTGTTGTAGCAGTAGCAATAGCAACGGTGGCAGGAGTGGTAGTGTAGTAGTAGTAGTAGTAGTAGTAGTAGTAGTAGTAGTAGTAGTAGTAGTAGTAGTAGTAGTAGTAGTAGTAGTAGTGGAAGTGGTAATGGTAGGAGTAGGAGTAGGGGTAGTGATGATTATAGTGGTAGTGGATAATAATATAGTAAAAAAAATTGGTATAAAACATTCCCATCAAGGTCTATGACACACTCTACCATATGCACATACAAAAGCCAGGAGACTTTGGGCTCCATCTTGGAAAACATGTGGCAAAGAGATAACTCTCAGCTCCAAAAGTCCTCCTACTGGAGTCATCAAAATGTTCCCTTTAGATGTCATCTAGCTTTCTAGCTGGGCTCCTCCTATGGCCTTGAATCTCTGTCCAATCTATGAGTGATTACCAATGAAGACACTGTCATTTACTGATCCAAGGGTCCTGGGACACAGAGCACAGGAGCAGTAGGGTAATGATAGCACCTACTTCCCAGGACTGTTGGGAGATAATTACAAAATGCTTAGCATATAGTAAGCACTATATAAATGTTAGCTATTATTATGAATATAAATATTATTATTATTAATGTTATTACCACCAGGATGGTGCTGGGAAAAAAAGAAGTCCTCTCACCTTCTAAATAACATGAAAATCTCCTCTGATGGGAGCAGACGGGGGAAATACAATGAATGTGAGAAAATACTGACTGAGTCTCAAATTGAGACCCAGATCTCTGCTCCTCCTCATTTCTTTTCCTGTCCCCAATCAATTCCTCCTCAAGGGTTTAATTAAAATAATCTCTTTTCTCTACTTTTTTCAAATCTCTCCAGCCTGAAATGGCGGACCCCACTTGGCGTAACCAAATTTCCTCAGCCAATGTGAACACACTTCCAGTCAAAGTCACTCCATCCAAAGACTTTTCACACATATTTCAAGGTCTCTGCTTGCTTACTTGAATAGAGATGTTATAGCTTTCTTCATACTTAACTACACAGAAAAATTCTGATTTGATTGATGTAGTCAAGACATATTCCTACCAGATAAACATCTCAGACCTTAGCATCTTCTGGTGGCACATAAGAGTTTGGGGTATGAAGTCAGAAAGGCTCATCTTCCCAAGTTCAAATCTGGACCCAGATCCTTATTAGCCTTTTTGTCTTAACTTTAAAATGAACTGGAGAAGGAAATGGCAAACCACTCCCATATCTTTGCTAAGAAAATCCAAAATGGGGTCACAAAGAGTCAGTCCTAACAAGACAGAAAACCTACATTTATTTTAAGTAAGATGGGTCCCCATTCTGACAAAGAAGGCAGAGTATGTGAAAGCTAGTTGGAAAGCTACTGTGGGAGTAAGACAAGAATGACAGTAACTGATAGAATGAAGAATGAGTGGAGTTGTTGACCTTCAAAGGTAAATAGTAAACACATTAACATAAAAGAACAGTATTATTGTGAAGGGCCCCTCCTATTTCTTTTGGAAATGACTTCCCCCCCCCCCCGAAAAAAAAGGATAGGAAGGACTGAAAAGGGAAGGAATGGCACCAGCTGAAGTAAAATAACATAGAAAGTGATTGAGATTTTTGCACAATCATTCCCTGAAAGTGTGTCAGCAAGAATGAGGCTGTGTTGGATCGGCAGCAATCCAGCCAAAATAGATTGTTTTGAGTATGGTCAGGCACATAACTCAGACCAATGTGGTGATCAACATTTGTTTGACTCACTCTGAAGGTAAAAATATGGAGAGGCAAGCGCTGGAAATGAAAATGTATCCAATTCACAATCAAATGGCAAAGCTATGGGGCCCATGGCCAGAGGGTATTCTTGGATTGGACTTTCTTTCAATGCCCTAAATTTAACCAGCTGGATCTTTTTTTAAGTTGCATCCTATTCAACCTTTTGAAATAAAGATTTGCCTTTTGCTGGAAAATCTGCATTTCATTGTAAAGATGGAACATAGCATTCCTGGCTTAGTTATTCTTCAACAAAGCAGACTCCTTTCTTGACTGTATATTGCTGCCAATGTATTTCTGGCATGACAGACTAGAAGCATACATATGGAAATATTGGATAGCACAAGAGTCTCTGATCCATTGTCTTGAATGCCAAGAATGAGATTTCTGAGGTGACCACCACTAACCTCCTATTTCACAGCCATGAGTCTGGTAAGAAAAATAAATCAGAAGAAAAATAGTTTAACAAAAGTGATTGATGTCATGAAACTTCTTCCTAAAGAATGGCATGGGGAAAAGAATAATTCAGTCCAATGCAAGGAACAATGAAGAAATTTTGTCCTCCCCCACCACGTTGGGATTTCTTAAATTCTTATCAAGTAGGCATATATTTATGTTCTCAGTCCTCATTGTTGCTGTTCAGTCACTTTAGTTGTCTGACTCATTGTGACCCCATTTAGGTTTTTCTTGGCAAATATACTGGAGTACTTTGTCATTTCCTTCTCTAGCTCATTTTACAGATTAGTAAACTGAGACAAACTAGGTTAAATGACTTGCCCAGGCTATACAGAGTTTCTGAGGTCAGATTTGAACTCAGGTCTTCCAGACTCCAGGGTGGTGCACCTAGCTGTCCACTGAGGTGGGTAGGACTGACAAGAAGAAGGAGGAGAAGAAGAAAAAGAAGGAGAAGAAGGAGAAAAAGAAAAATTGCATTGATTAGGTTAGGGATATATCAGATGGACATATTCAAAACAGTGTTCAAAGAAACTCTAAGATAGAAGGTAAGGGTTTAAAAAAAAAACACGGGGAAAAACCTAACATTTGTTTTGTTTTGTTTTTTAATTTTGAATTCCAAATTTTAACCATATTCCCCCATACCCCTCATTGAGAAGGCAAGTACTTTTGATGTCAGGTACAATATGTGCAATCGTGCAAAATATATTTCCACATTAATCATATTGTGAAAAAACACAGACCAAAAAACAAACAAGAAAAATAAAGTAAAAAAAGTATTCTTCCATTTGCATTCAGACTCCATCAGCTTTTTCTCTGAAAGTGGATAGCATTTTTCATCATAAGTCCTTCAGAATTGTCTTAGACCATTGTATTGCTGAAAATAATTAAATCATTCACAGTTGATTATTATACAGCATTGCTGTGTACAATGTTTTCCTAGTTCTGCTTACTTCATTCTCCATCAATTCATTTAAGTCTTTCCAGGTTTTTCTGAAAGCATTCTGCCTGCCATTTCTTACAGCACAATATTATTTCATTATAACCATATACCAGAACTTGCTCAATCATTCTCCATTTGATTAGCATACCCTCAATTTCCAATTCTTTGCCAACATAAAAATATTTTTTATACATATAAGCCCTTTACCTTTTTTTATAAATCTCTTTAGGATATGGACCTCATCTACATTTTTAGATCATATCAGAGGCCTATCCTAAAGTGATAAAAATCGAATAAAAAGGAGGGAACTATTGGAAGAGATATGTTGGCGGAAACAAGAGGACTTGTAAATGACTGGATAAGAGAAATGAACAAAGAGCAAAGGACAAAATCAAGGTTATGAACATGGGACATTGGGTAAATAGTATGGCTACTAACAAAAATAATCATCAGGAGAGGAAGTAAATTTAGGAAGAAATTGAGTAAGTGTGTTTTTCAGACACAATGAATTTGAAATACCAGTAGGACATCCTGATATAGATCACAAAATCTGAGAGCAGGAAAGGACCTCTTCATCCACATAGTTCAATTCATACTCAAAAGGAATCCTTAATTTAGCATGTGTAACAAGTGGTCATTCAGCTTCTAATTGAAGTTGTGTAAATAGAATTAGCTATTATATATATATTAGAAGTAACATGATCACTTGGGGTGACTAGGCACCCAATATGATCATCAGGGGGGATTGTGTAAATAGAATTAGCTCGATCCCATTAATAGTCAAAAATCTACTCAACCCAGGCGTGCTAATGATGTCACTCCCACCTCCCTTAGTGGGGAGGGGAGATGAGTTACCCACACGTGACAATAAGTAACAAATCAAGAATAAGGGACTGCCCTTTGGGCAGTCCAAATCAATGTAGAAACTGCCATTTGTCCATTTGAATTAGAGGTGGACCACAGGAAGTGATGAAAGACATGATCTCTTTAAGTAAGTGAGTGAACTTCCTGTGGGGGCAGTTGCCGTCTGGAACTGGAGGAAGAAGCATCTCCTGAGACCACAGACAACTTACACTCTGTATTGTCACGTGGGTAAGTTAGGCTGGCTTCCTTGGCCTAGCTGGGCCAATTCTAAACTCTGCCTATCTGGCTGTTGGGCCTTGTGGCTTACAGCTTCATTATTAAGCTTTATAACCTTCTTCTCTCTCCGTCCAGGCTGGACTAGCCTCTACTTTTCTCTTTATTCCTACTTTTACCTACCGATTGTAAATAAACTCTTCAACCCGATGCTGACTTGGGTCTGATTTAATTACGGAATCAACCTAAATTGTTGATTCCTGGCGGCCACATATTTTAATATATATCTATAATACCTAAATTTTATTCCTTACAAAGTGAATGGGAAACCACTAGCTTCTGATTCAGTTTGTTGCCCTTTTTGGATGACTCTTAGTGAAGTTTTCACTGACATTAGGCTTAAATTTATGTCTTTGAAGCTTCCACACAATGTTCTTGGTTCTTCCTTCTGGAACTAAATAGGACAAGTCAAATTCCTTATCCACATCTCAGTTTTTCGGTACTTGAATACAGCTTTCACACATGCACTCAAATAGACACACAGATATACTTTGTTGTATTTTTTCTTTGTCCTAGAAGCTCTGCACTAGAGCTATGACATTCCTGGGAGTTTTTATTTTGGAGCTTCTTTCAAGAGGTGACCCACTGATTCTATTTTCACTGTGCTCTTTGGTTCCATTGGATCTGAGACACTGTCATTTACTACTTCATGAAAAATGATAATTGGGCTTTTATTAGACATGATTTTCAAGGAGTCCAATGATTTTTAAGTTTCTTCTTCTAAACTATTTTCCAAAGCAATTTTTAAAAATAGTAGATAATTAATGTTTTCTTTTCTTTTTTTTCAATACTTATTTTTTAAAATATTTTTTGTCACATAGAATCATTGATTTCTGTTTGGTCCATTGTTATTTGGGTAAGGTTTGCCACCATTTATTCTGCTATTTATTCTCCTTCCAAAGCTCTTATTTAACTTTTTATCTCCTGCTTCATTTCTTCCTGTTATTCTCTTCATCCTTATGGTTGTCGTTTTTTTTTCCTTTTAGATTCTACCTCTTTTTGTTGTGATTCTATTATATTCTTCTGGGGGTCTTTTTGTTGTGATTCTATTATATTCTTCTGGGGGTAGACTCTTGGGAGTCTCTGGATCCATAATATTTCTTTACAGTAGTCAGTGTCCTCTTCTGTTTATTTATGTTTCCAATCTCAGTTCCTTTATATAGACTTGTGCCAGAGAAAGGCATTACCCTATCCTGCATTCTTGGCAATAGTAGTCAGATACTGCTCTTTGCTAACCTCAATTACACTACCACTCACTTCCATTTTCCTTGGTATGTCTGAATTCAAACGTCTGGTAGATTTCATTCCTCAGTCTCTGCCCCCAGATTATAGGGGTTCATAGTGCTGGATGTTAACAGTCCTTTGGAGTATCTCTGGTTAGAGTTCTACTGACTTTAGCAACCACTGGAGCATCCTGCCTTGAGTATATGATCTTTGCTGCCAGCTCTTGGCTCCCATTCACAATCACAACCCAGCAGGCTTCCAATTACCCTGGAGCTTCCTTATTGGAGCCCTCCAGTTTCCCCACAGACTGCTGGAAGCTTCAAGCCCCCCTGGAGTGTCTCTGGACTGGCAGGCTTCTGTCTTGTTTGCCTGAATTTAAGTAGTTTTCCAGCAGAAGTCCTTTCCTATTGACCATAGGTTTCTAGCTGTCTTTTTGTACAGTTCTGAGCTAGAGGAAGGCACTTACTATATAGTTTCTTTTTGAATTTCTTAACTCTCGTTCTGCCTGGTGCTATTTTTAGGTCTTTGCTGGAGTACATGTGTGAGAGCTGAGCTCCTCTGGAACTGTTCATGCAGCCATCTTAACCAGAAATCTTTTCCATCCCAATGCACTGCCCCATAAACACAAAGAGATAAAAGTCACAAGGGAAGGAAATTACCACATGAGTTTGGAAGTGGAAAAAGAGAAGAGGAGAGAGTTTACAAAAGAAGGCAAGTGGGCAAGCAAATGATTAGGCTGCAAAGGTCCGTCCTGCTCCCCTTGAAAAAAAGCCCAAAGGGTCTAACCTTTCCAGTATACTTTCTACCCACATTTGTTGCTCTTATCTCTACCCTGAAACTACAAGGAAAAGAAAAAGTTTGGATACTGATGCATTGCAATTATAGGTCTCCCACAGGATCTTTCTGAATTCATTAAATTTCATTTGCTTATAGCATAAAGCCCTTCAATTTTAAAAATTAAACAAATGGGAAAAGAAAATTTCATTGCAGGAAAATGTGACTTGATTTTGTTGATTTGAGCCCTAGATATGGAAATCAGTGGACTTGAATTGAAATCCCATCTCAGTTGTCATGTATCAACTTAGTATGACCTTAGGCAAGTAACTTAATGGGCATGGGTGCTTCTATAAAATAAGGCAGTAGACTGGAAACCCTCTTAACATTCTTTTCTGGCTCTAAATATGCCTTATTAGAGCTATTATTTCCCCTATTTCACAGATAAAGAAACTGACCCTGAGAGAGGTTATGATTTGCCTAGGATCGCACAATCAGTAAATGTCTGAGTTGGGAATCAAATTCAAAGTCTTCCTAACTCCAAGATCAGGGCCCTCTCTACTACACCAGGTTAGATACATGTTAGGTACTTATATATTTGTATGTTTATAGTATGAATATCTGAGACACTCTGATTCTATCAAGGCATTGATGGATGCAAATGGCCATCGCTCTTGTATGTATTTATTTTGCTTTTCTTCCCTAATTCACAAATATCCCAACACACTGAATGTAGGCACTGTGTCACTGCCATCTGCATGGGAAGGGTGGGGGGCTGTTCCCATTCACTATAGATACATGACCTATTGAGAGCAACCCCTACAGCTTCACAAGCCTGGAAGGCTTCTGCCAGGCCTCCACTCTCTGTACCAGCAATGTGTGCCAGACAGCCAGGAAGACAAAAGTAAAAAGCATTTTCTAATTTCCATGACAACTGCAGTGGTCTGTTTGCAGGGTGTGCTAAGCTTGGTGTTTAGGAATGTGAACAATGAGTAGCCAGCAGAACCTGCAGTTTTATTCTAGGGAAAGCAGAGACTAGGACTTCCCTTGCCTTCATTCAGTAGGGGTTTTGTATGTTTGTTTATAACTTCTTTACTCCCAAGCTAGGTATAGGGAGAATGGTGAGCCCAACACCAAGAGTGTGTTTTAGAAATCCAGGGAATGGGATTTTGTCTCTAAAATTAACTTGAGAGGAAGAGAACAGATAGGCAGAAGGTTTTTTTCCCCATTACATCATGCAGCCAGAAGCAGGAGAGCATGATAAGAAGGAGGGACAACATGAGCAATTATGTGGTGTCAGGAATGAGTTAAGAGATGGGTCACTGCTTACTAGGAGGTACTGATTTGAGGCATTAGAAGTCAGAAAAGAAGTCAGAAAAAAAGGCAGAAAATGAAAAGATGAAGAAACTGAGTGGAAGTGGAGGAAAGGACAGAAGGCACAAGAGGCTACCGAAAAAAAAGCTGCTTATGGAAGACAGAATACAGAAGCTGACAGGTGAGTTTTGCAGCTGCTTTGTTGGAAGCCATGCTGATTGAATTTGTTTGCTGATAACTGGCTAGCTCATTGGAAAAGACCTAAATTCCTCTCTGGTGTCGCTATAGACTGAGGCAGAGAAAACCTTTCAGGTATACCTGTGATATCCTCTTTTTTGCCTCTAACTTAAGAGGGACAAACAGAGGGGAAAAGACACATTTTGCATTTTCTTCTGTGAGAAGCTTTGGATTTTCTGAGAGCTGATTAAGTAAAGTAGAATCCTCTACCATTGAAGAACTGGCTGGGGAAAGGCTGAATAGCCCCATCAATATCTATAGGCTTGAGAGGAAGGGGCCAAGAATAAATCTGAGGAACTTTTCAGTTCCATGGCTTAAGGACACTTGGGGTCACTTGAAAGAGAGTAACATCTTCCTCAGCACCCTACAACAGCTATATTCCAAAAAGCATTTGTAACTGCTTTGGTATCCCAGAAGTAGCAGAAAAGTTACTTGGCCCAGGAGGAGAGCAGTAAGGACTACAGAAGCAAAGCATGTAGAAGACAAATGGTTGTGCCCAGCAGATGACACAGGTGATACCTATTAAGAAGATTCTCTAAAGAGACTCACAATATCAAGTCCTGCCATCCAGAGTCATGAGTTGCCCTAGATACTTGGGTTCCCCTGCTCATGTGCCTTCCTGCTAGGTTTCTATGTGTGCCCACTCTCTTCCACAGACTTTGTGCTTAGGCAGAAAAGTGTTACACAGGTTTTGGGGTTCACTGTTGTATTCTTTTCATTTCAGCTATTATATTCTATTTAGTAAATGTAATCATTATTCCTGATTTTGTCTTCTGAGTAAATGTATGAGTACTCTTGCTTTTACTTTACCATTAAGTAAATGTTTCATGTTTTAGACTCAAGGTGTCATGGTGATTGATTTTATGTAAATGGGAAGCAAAGTGGTGGGGTGAAGCTACAATGGCAAATAGTAAGACTATGATCCTCCCACACTGGAGTTACATCTAAGATACTGGGAGAGAGAAATTGAATCCTGTGTCCATGCTATGGTTGCCCCTCTGGGAACAATATATTGATCTACAAAAGAAAGAGCAGAGCTGGTGAGTAAGCCAGAACAGAAAGCAAGAAAGGACATTCAAATTATTATGTTGAGTGTTATGCCTAAGGGCTACACTGCATACATGGGGTAGGCTGGGTGCCAAGCCCAGGCTAATCATATCTTACCAGTTTTAGGCAAGGACTTCATACTGATTTTTTGTCAATGATAGCTTTATTTCTAAGTTATGTAATATATTACAAATCAGTTCAGAGGAATTGTAATAAATAGCTAGATCCCTAAGCCTAGACTATATAAAGTAGGATTGGAAATTACAAGAATACTTACATATGAAAAAGAAAAAGCCCAAAAAACTTAAGGTGTTGAAAAATCTATACTCAAGACAAACTCTGTTAAGTTCTATATAATAAAGAAATCAATAGCAAAAAATAATTCTAGTGTCTCAAACTATTTTGAAAAGGAAAAGGGCATATTTAGAATGGAACTTTGAAAGGCCCTTTTTTCAGTTTTGTCATGAATCCAACTTTAAAAAAACCTTCATCAAAAGAGATTGATAAAGCATAGACATGACTTAAAGTCCCTTCTCTAGGTTATCTTGAAGCCTGCACTTACCCACTGGAAGGTTAAGTAGTTCCCAGAAAGGGTGACCATGCTGTTCTAAGTCATTCTTAGAGTACTAGGTATAGCCCTTACATTTCTTTGTTTGTAAAACATTCCTATGTTCTACAATTTCAGCTCCTAAACCCCCACTGGTGTGCTTCTTATTTTAAAAAATTTGTTGATACCACTAATTCATGCCATTTGCTAAACAGAAGGCAAAGCAAGAATAATTAAAATATAACATTCCACCCAAAAGCCAAGGACACACTTTCCCATTTGTGTCCATGGAGGAGGATGGACACAAATTTATAAAACTTTATCGTAAAGTCAAACAAGTAGGGAATTAGGGAACACATATGCTCAAAGCAACTCCATTGTTTCCTTTAGTCTACATAATTGATGGGTAAATCCACTCCTATTCTGCGACTCTCTACTCTTGAAAAACTAAGCAGAGCCTTTTTTTTCTTATTTGCTGGTATTTGCTACTCCTCTTCTGAAGTACTAAGGCAGAGTTTAAAGTTCTTTCAGCAAAACAGAATCTTCAGCATAGAGGCTACAAAACCTTTCCAAGTCTGTTTCCTTAGCTGTATTCTAAGATGTTTCCAGCAACTTGAGAAAATTATTGAAGACCTGGAGAAAGACATTAGAATATTCTATTATACCAAAATATTCCATTGAAAGCTTGAACACTATTTCCCAGTAAAAGACAATTAAAAAAAGAAGCATAAAAACAGATTCCCAAAAATAACAGTTTATCAAAAACTCTTGATATGATTACTCAACAATTAAAAGCAAGAGCCAAAAGGTTGAAGTCAGGAGTAAAAGGAGGACAGAGAAAAAACACCTAATTCAACATCATGGCAGGATAGTCCAATCAGCTTTGCCCAGCAACTAAGCTTTTCCTCCAGTACCCACTTCCAAATAATAAATAGTAGTTTAGACTTATTACCCAACTCTGAAGTAGCTTCTTGGACCCTGAGAACTTTTCTCAGACCCATTTGGACATGTACTCTTCCCTATCAGAAGTTAGGTTTTGGCCAATCCTCCTGCTCTAAAACAGTCTCTTTTGTGAAATGACTCAGCTCTATCTTGTGGTGAGAAACCAAAATCCATATTTCTGTCAAATCACAACCAAGTGAAATACAAATGTTCCATATTCCCCAAATAGTTCTAGATATTAGGGTTTCCCAACTATCAACCTTAAAGTGCTAATAGATGCTTCATTCAGTCTTTACTCTGAGGATCGGCTTTTTTTTAGTGTTTCACAATTGTTCTTGATTCTGTCTTTTTTCCTTGAGAAAACTATACATCTGCTATAACCAACACAATTTCATTGCCCCCAAATATTTTGACAGCAAAAGTAAAAATATTTTAAGACTTATAAAAAACACTAAAACTTTGGTCATTTCCATGATTACAACCACAGTAGGAAAAATCTAGCCACCTAGTAATACTCCTAAAGACAGGGTGTCAGACATTGCTATAACAGAAGCAATTTGAGAAACTATTATATTAAGATCTAGCCAGTATGTGTAGTTCAAAGCTTGAACACTATATTTCCTAGTAAAACATTATTTTTAAAAAAAACAAAAAACATGCAGAATCAGGCTTAGATACTTCCTAGATGTATGACCCTGGGCAAGTCAACTAACCCCCACTGCCTATCCCTTACTGTTCTTCTGACTTGGAATTGATATTTAGTATTAATTCTAAGATAGGAGAAAGAGGTTTTAATTAAAAACAAAACCAAACTACATACAGAATGGAATCTAAACATCAAAAATATATCAGAAATTCTTGATTCCACTATTTAAAAATTAAAAGAAAAAGTAAAAAGGTTAAGAAAGTATAAGGAATAAAAGACACTTTGATAGCAATCAAAAACCTTTCTGGAGGGCTGAGAATAAAAGCAATTAGAGAAGGGAGAACTTCCAAACAAAAAGAATGTGGGAAACTTCTGTTTGTTAATATATAATTTTTAAAAATCCAACAAAAAGGGGGCAGCTGGCTAGCTCAGTGGATTGAGAGCTAGACCTAGAGATGGGAGGTCCTAGGTTCAAATTTGGCCTCAGATACTTCCTACCTTTGTGACCCGGGACAAGTCACTTGACCCCCATTGCCTAGCCCTTACCACTCTTCTACCTTGGAGCCAATACACAGTATTGACTTCAAGACAGGAGGTAAGGGTTTAAAAAAAATAAAAATAAATAAAAAATAAAAATAAAAATCCAACAAAAGCACAAGTTGGAGCAAATGCAAAAAAGAAAGTTTACATAACATTACTATAATGACTGACTAAATAAATAAATTTAAAGGAAATGATTGAAACTAGCTTCTTTGTAAAGTAGGAAAGTGGTGGTTCAAATGCTTTATGGTGGCATATAAATTAATAGCAATACACTTTACTAGCTTCCTATCTGATGCAAATCTGATCTCATTTTTTAAAAAAGAAAGTATCAAAAATGTATTACCAAAAGATGAGAACAACAGTGACCTCACAAGATGTGATTAATCATGTGTTGGTACATAATAAGAGCTTAATAAATCTTTATTAATTAATACAAAGCATTCAATTAACAAGCATTTGTTATGTAATAGGTTCCATGCTAAGCCCTAAGAGTAAAAAGAAAAAATGAAAATAGTCATGGCTTTAAGGAGTTTATATTCTAATAGAGATTATATTCATAGCTTGTATCACTAAAAAAAAAAACCTATAAATACAAGACAACAATATATTGGCTGAGGAACAAGAGGATGTGTCAAAAATTTCTAGGGGTAGAAGAAGAAATACATTATGAATTCAATGATTATTGAACAAATTACCTAAAAGAGCCATTACACTCATACTACCATAGTTATTATCACAAATCCTTTGATTATTCTACAGGATACTAAAGTATTTGATGTCCATGTGAAAAATAATTTTCTAATTAAAACATGACACCAGAGCAACTGTCAGGAATAATTGATACTATATTCGTCTTTGGCATTTTCCTAGAAAATGGTTTATGCCTGTTATGGTTGATCCCATTCTTATCATACCTGAATAGAATTGAATATGGCTTTCAAAATCAAATATGGAATGATGCCATCATATTAATCATACAATGTAAATGGATGACATAAAAATGCTATTTATACTTGATAAGTATAAAATTCATAATGTGTACCAAGGAAGGTCAGATTGTTTATATTCCTATATGGAAAAATATCTATAACTCTTAAAAAATTATTATTATAGTACTTATTATTATAGTAGGTAGGAGAAGTATATATATATAGACAGAGGGTATGGTAGTAAGCTGTTTAGGATAATATGTAAAAAAAGAAAAAACTCAGGCTGAAAAAGATTATACTGAGAGAAATGGGAAAAGAAGTAAAATGGGGTAAATTATATTACATAAAGAGGTACAGGTCAGGGGAAATTATTACAGTCAAGAGGAGGATGAAGATGGTGACAGGTAATACTTAAACCTTACTCTCATTGGAATTGTCTCAGAGAGGAAATAACAGTCAGACTCGTTGGAGCATAGAATCCTATCTTACCCTATAAAGAAGTAGAAGAGGAATAAGGAAAGGGGTGGTGGGGAGGAGAGTAATATAAGGGAGAGAGTAGTTGGGGGTAATTAAAAGATCTTTTAGAGAAGTAGGAGGGGAATAAGAAGGGTAGTGATAGGAAGGGGAGTAATATAAGGGAGGAGGAAATGGGAGAGTGACTAAAAGAAAAACACTGGTGTGGAGGGAAAAGATGAAAGGAGAAAGGGCAGGATTAAAAGGGGAAATCAAAATGGAAGGGAATATACAGATGGTAATCATAATTGTGAATGTGAACGGGATGAACTCACCCATAAAATGGAAAAGAATAGCAGAGTGGATTAAAAAACAAAATCCTACCATATGTTATTTACAAGAAACACATTTAAGGCATATAGACACACACAGAGTAAAGGTAAGAGGCTAGAACAGAATCTATTGGGCTTCAACTGGAAAAAAAGAAAGCAGGAATAGCAATCATGACAGACAAAGCTAAAGCAAAAATATATCCAATTAAAAGAGATAAGGATATCTTGATACATCTTGATAAAAGGTAGTATAGATACTGAAGAAATATAAGAACTTAATATATATGCACCAAATGCATCCAGATTTCTAAAGAAGAAACTAAAGGAACTTAAGGCAGAAATAGATAGTAAAACTATACTAGTGGGAGACCTCAACCTTCCCCTATCAGAACTAGATAAATCTAACCAAAAAAATAAATAAGAAAGAAGTAAAGCAAGCGAATGAAATTTTAGAAAAGTTAGATTTAACAGATATCTGGAGAAAATTGAATAGGGATAAAAAGGAATATACCTTCTTTTCAGCAGCATATGGTATATATACAAAGATTGATCATGTACTAGGGCATAAAAACTTCACAACCAAATGCAGAAAAGTAGAGATAATAAATGCAACTTTTTCAGATCATAATGCAATAAAAATTATAATCATTAAAGGTTCATGGAGAAGCAAATTAAAAATGAATTGGAAATTAAATAATCTAATTCTTCAAAACTGGTGGTTTAAAGAACAAATCACAGAAACAATCACTGATTTCATTGAAGAGAATGACAATGAGGAGATAGCATATCAAAATTTATGGGATTCAGCCAAAGTAGTACTCAGGGGAAAATTTATATCACTGAGTGCTTATATCAATAAAATAGAGAAAAGGTAGATCAATGGATTGGGCCTACAACTAAAAGAACTAGAAAAGGAACAAATTAAAAATCTCCAGTTAAAGACTAAATTGGAAATCCTAAGTAAAAGAATGCTTGAATAAATAAATAAGACTAGGAGCTGGTTCTATGGGAAAAAACCCAAATAAAATAGAGTATAACTTAATTTGATTAAAAAAAAGAAAGAGGATCAAATTACTAGTATCAAAAATAAAAGAATGATTTCACCTCTAATGATGAGGAAATTAAAGCAATTATTAGGAGCTACCTCATCCAATTATATGACAGTAAATTTGATAATGTAGGTGAAATGGATGAATATTTACAAAAATATAAATTGCCTGGATTAACAAAAAAGGACATAAAATACTTAAATAATCTGATCTCAGAAAAAGAAATTGAACAAGCCATCAAGGAACTCCCCAAGGAAAAAATCACCAAGGCAACAAGTGAATTCTATCAAACATTTAAAGAAAAATTAATTCCAATACTATGCAGACTATTTGGCAAAATAAGCAAGGAAGGAGTCCTACCAAAATTTTTTATGACACAAATATAGTGCTGATACCTAAGCCAGGAAGGCCCAGAAACAGAGAAAGAAAATTACAGACCAATCTCCTTAATGAATATAGATGAAAAAATCCTAAATGAAATACTAGCAAAGAGATTACAGCAAGTTATCACAATGATTATTCACTATGACCAGGTGGGATTTATACCAAGAAGGCAAAGCTGCTTTAATACTAGGATAATTATCAGTATAATTGATCATATCAATAATCAAATTAATATAAATCACATGATTATCTCAATAGATGCAGAAAAAGTCTTTGACAAAATGCAACACTCATTCCTATTGAAAACACTAGAAAGCATAGGAATAGAAGAGCCTTTCCTTAAAATAATAAGTGTTATATTCAAACTTTTGCCCCTGGCTCATGGCGTCTGGGAACATTCCGATGTCTCCAACTGTCTCCCCTGTCAATCAAGGTGAGACCAACATTTCTCAGAGTTTGAATATAACATAAGTAGTATTTATTTAAAACCATCAGCAATTATCATCTGTAATGGGTATAAGTTAGAAACCTTCCCAATTAGATCAGGAGTGAAGCAAGGATGCTTCAAAGATCACCACTATTATTTAATATTGTACTAGAAATGCTAGCTTTAGTAATTAGAGAAGAAAAGGAAATTAAAGGAATTAAAGTAGGCAATAAGGAAAACTAATATCACTCCTTGAGGATGATATGATGGTATACTTAAAGAATCCTATAAAATCAACTAAAAAACTAGTTGAAATAGTTAATAACTTTAGCAAAGTGTAGGATACAAAATAAACCCACATATATCATCAACATTTCTAACAAAACTCAGCAGCAAGAGTTAGAAAGAGAAATTCCACTTAAAATCACTCTAGACAAATATGAAATATTTGAGAATCTATTTGCCAAGACAAATGCAGGAATTATATGAACACAATAAAACAGTTTTCATACAAATAAAATTAGATCTGAACAATTGAAAAAATATTAATTGCTCATGGTTAGGCCAAGCTAATATAATAAAAATGATCAATTTAATTATTCATTGCCCTACCTATCAAACTGCCAAAAAAAATGATCTTATAGAACTTGAAAAAATAATAACAAAATTCATCTGGAAGAACAAAAGACCAAAAATATCAAGGGAACTAATGGGAAAAAAATGTAAAGGATGGTGGTGTAGCAGTACCAGATCTTAAACTGTACTATAAAACAGTAATCGTCAAAACAATCTGGTACTGGCTAAGAAATAGAAGGATGGATCAATGGAATAGACCAGGGGCAAATGACCTCAGCAATCTAGTACTTGATGAACCCAAAGATCCGAGCTTTGGGGATAAGAATTCACTATTTGACAAAAACTGCTGGGAAAACTGGAAAACAGTATGGCAAAAATTAGGTTTAGATCACTAACTCATACCATATACCAAGATAAGGTCAAAATGGGTATATGATTTAAACATAAAGAGTGATATTATAAGTAAATTGTGTGAATGTAGAATAGTTTGCCTGTTAGACCTTTGTAGAAGGGAAAAATTTATGACCCAAGAAGAGACAGAGAACATTACAAGATGTAAAATGAATAATTTTGATTATATAAATTTAAAAGTTTCTGTACAAACAAAACCAATGCAGCCAAGATTAGAAATGAAACAACAAACTTGGAGAAAAAAATCTATAACAAATTTCACTGATAAAGGTCTCATTTCTCAAATATGCAAAGAAGTAAGTCAAATTTATAAGAACCCACATAATTCCCCAATTAATAAATAGTCAAAGGATATGAATAGGCAGTTTTCAGATGAGGAAATCAAAGTTATCAATAATCATATGAAAAAATGTTCTAAATCCCTCTTTATTAAGGAAATGCAAATTAAAACAACTCTGAGGTACCACCATATTCCTAGCAGATTGGCTGATATGACAGTAAAGGAAAATAATAAATTTTGGAGGGAATGTGGCAAAATTGGTACACTAATGCATTGCTGATGGAATTGTAAACTGACCCTACCATTCTGGAGGGCATTTTAGAATTATGAAAGATCTACAAAAGAATGCATACCTTTTGATCCAGCAATACCACTACTAGATCTGTATCCCAAAGAGATATAAAAAAATGGGAAAGGACCTTTTGTTAAAAAATATTTATCACTACCCTTTTTGTGGTGGCAAAGAATTAAAAACTAAAGGGATGTCCCTCAGTTGGGAGATGGCTGAACAAAATGTGGTATATGATACTGATGGAATAATATTGTGCTATAAGGAATGATGATTAACAGGATGATTTCAGAAAGAGCCAGAAAGACCTACTTGAACTGATTCAGAGTGAAATAAGCAGAACCAGGAGAAAATTATACACAGTAACTGAAATATTGTAGAATGATCAAATGTGATAGTCTGCCACTAACAGCAATACAATGATACAGGACAATTCTAAGGGACCTACAAAAAATGCTATCCACCTCTAGAGAAAGAACTATTGGAGTACAAATGCAGAGGAAAACATAACTTACCACTTGTTTATTTGGGAATATGATTTGAGGTTTGGGTTTTATAAGATTATTCACTTACAAAAATGAATAATATGGAAATGTTTTGCTTGATAATATATGTATAACCCAGATTGAATTGCTTGTCAGCTCTGGGAGTGGGGAGGGAGGAAGGGAGGGAAACAGCATGAATCATATAACTTTGGAAAACTTATGTGGGAATTTGTTATTAAAATAAAATAAAACATAAAAATGTTGAAAACTTGCAAAAATTTATATTTTTTATATAGATAGACATCTCTATAAAATATAGATATTACATTGTCAATATCTAGCATTATATCAATTATATCAATATAGGATATATGGATTTCAAGGAGAAAGCTGATGTTGTATCCTAACCAGCATCCTGAAGTCAAATATTTATGGGAAGAATGCATTTAATTAACACCTACATAATACCATTTTTTTCCCTATCAATGTATTTATTTATTTAGAATTTTTTGCCATGGTCACAAGATTCATGATTTTTCCCACCTCTCTTTCCTCCCCCTTTCTGGAGCTGACAAGCAATTCCACTATGTTATACATGTATCATTGCTCAAAACCTATTTCATGTTATTCATATTTGCAATAGAGTGATCATTTAACACCAAAATCCCGATCATATCCCCACCAAACCACATGATTGATCATATATTTTTCTTCTGTGTTTTTACTCCCACAGTTCTTCCTCTAAATGTGGATAGGGTTCTTTCTCATAAGTTCCTTGGTGTTGTCCTAGTAGAAAAGTCTGTTACATTTGATTGTGTCACAGTGTTTCAGTTTATGTGTATAATGTTTTCCTGGTTCTGCTCATTTTGCTCTGCATCAATTCCTGGAGGTTTTTCCAGTTCACACAGAAATCCTCTAGTTCATCATTCCTTTCAGCACAATAGTATTCCATCATGATACCACAATTTGTATCTGAACAATACCATTCTTAAAGTATATTTGGCAATATAAAATGGATGGTAATATGTCTAGGCTTCCATAGAAAAACTATCTAATGTAAAGGGAATGTGAGCTCATCAACCCAAGGCAGCTGTGCAAAGATTAACACATTTTTGCCAAAAAAAGAGAAAGAAGACTGATAGATATTCTCAAAGAGGGTCTGAGATGTACAAACTTTACTTCTGGAACAAACTCACTTCATGAAAATGAATAAAAAATGAGAAAAGACAATTAAATTTACCATTTAAAAGATCATTGCAGACCTTTAAGAAAGCAAATTCAGTAGAACTGTAGCCCAAACTGCAAGGGTTGAGAATGAATGGGAGCTGAAAAAGTAAAGGCAACTAGGGAACATAGAAAGGGAGGAAAGATATGGGACCAATAGTTTTGAAAGAATGATAGGGTCAAATGAAAGCTGTTTAATGATAGAGAAAATGTTGGTATTTCTGTAGTCAACAAGGAGGAAGCCAATAGATCAGGGGTCGGAAACCTTTTTGGCCATGAGATCCATAAACGCCACATTTTTTAAAATGTAATTTCGTGAAAGCCGTACAGCGCTCACAGTGCGCGCTCCTGTAACAGCGCCTGAAAAAAAAATTGACTTTATGGCTCCTGCAGAAAGAGCCATACATTGCCGACCCCTGCAATAGATAAAGTGAAATTGAATGTCATAAAGAAAGAAGGAATTATGAAAGAGGAAAGCTCTTGACGGATATGGAAGGAGATAGAATCAAGGGCACAAGTAGAGGGAATGGGTCTTGGAAAGAAGGACCACCTCTTAATCAACAGAAGAGTAGAGAATGTGATGAGGGGTAAAATTGTAGATAGTGTGTGGCTTCTATATTCTTCATAAAATACTTCATAAAATATTCTGCAGAGATGAAAAACAGAGTGGGTTCCTTACATCTCTAAATCTATTCTATGATCTTATAAACAAATCCTTAATTTTCACACATTTGTAGCTCTGCTCATTTTCACAAGAAGAGGACCCATTTTACCCCTACCCCTTCTCATTCATTTGCTACTTCCTCAAACTTCCCACAAGGTTGATGACATATAGAATAATAGGATCATAGATAAAGCACTGGAAAAGATCCCAGAAGCCGTCAAGTCCAACTATTTTACAGATGAAGAAACTAAGGAAGAAAAAAGATTAATTAAAAGATTAAAGGTTAATCACATAGCTAATGTGTTCAGGACAGGATTTGAACCTAGGCATTCCTGATCTCAGGTATAGTCATATCTACTATATTATGATAACTCTCACCTGAAGAAATATGTATGAAGGTAGATCCAAGAGCCAGGAAAGAGATGAATAAATACTTGTTTACTGACTGACTGCATAAATGAATGCAAACACACAGTCAAGAAGGTCCCAAGGCACATCTCAGATGTTGGTACATTCTCAGGACTTATATGCTACTACCTAATTGTGATTATCCTATCCTCTTTCACCTCCCTTAACACATCTAAAAGGGTAATTTTAAAAACTGAATTTATTTATTGAAACAGCTGTCCCAGTTATACAAGAGCCTTGACTTCAGTACTAAAAAGCCTGAATTTTTACATATAAAGTGCTCTGATTATATTATATACACTCTACCCCATGGTAGCAGTTGGTGGCACAGTGGATAGATAGCTGGATCTGGAGACAGGAAGACCTAAATTCAACTCTATCTTCAGACACATTTTAGTTGTGAGACAGTGGGAAAGTCACATAATTTCTGTTTGCCTCAGTTTCCTTAACTGAAAATGAGGGAAATAATAGTACCTATTTCACAGGGTTATTGTGAGGATGCTATGAGATAATAATTCTAAAATGCTTAGCATAGTGCCTACCACATAGCAGGCACTGAATAAATGTTTACTCCCTCCTCTCCAATACAGGAAAATTAATTATGAGAATAGCAATTTCTTCCACTAAAGTCCCCCTTCATTGCCTCATTGTGATTTGAAGGTGACCTTTGGTCCTGAAAGGATAAGCTAGTAGAATACAAGCTCTGTCTGGTTCTACATGGAAATGTTTCAAGAACCATTTCTGTGATACTGTCTGGGAGGGAGAGACAGAGACAGAGACAGAGACAGAGACAGAGACAGAGACAGAGATTGTTGAGATAGAGATGGAGATTGAGAGATGGAGATATAAGGACCAGTGTCGTTGAAGGTGGTGGATGGGGCCCATTGCCAAGAAATTGGCAACAATATATTAAATTTCTCTGGCCACAGCACCTCAAGAAACTTGTCTACAAAGGGATAGATGGATTGTAATTTATATTGTTCTTAGCAATACCTATACCTTCTCTCAGGAAATATGAAATAACATATAACACATTATAACAAATAGTATATTTATTGAAATATTTAAGCAATATAACAGATGGGGAAATGAAGGGTCAGGAAGTTTAGTGACTTGTCTACCAGTTGTTATGCCTGGAGAAGTATCCCAATAAATGAGTCTTGAACCAACAATGCAAGATGCAAAGGGACTTTATTGTCTAGCTCGAGTTAGGGTCTCCCACCTAAAGTTGGTGAGTGACCCTGAGCTGTGCCTGGGCTTGAGTTTTTATGGAGTAGTAGTCAGAAGGGTAGAGGAATGTCTTTAGGTTGGGAAATCCTGCAGATAAGGGGAATGTCCTAAGGTATTCTTGTAGATAAGGGGAATATCAGCAGGGAGGAGATCCAGGGGAGAAGGGGAAGGTCTGCAAGGTAGATAAGGTCAGTCCCTGGAGACTGGAGGTCTGCAAGGTTGGGATTCTTGTGGATAATTCTATTTCACCATAATGTCATATAAGGGTCGGGCCCATAATGTCATACAGGGGTCAGGATTTTTAATTCTGACTCCTTCTAGGTTCCACACAGTATATAAATAAAAGGTTGTGAATCTGAGACTTGAACTCAGATCATCTGAGAATTTTCAAGATATGTGATAAAATATCAGATATGTTTTGATTTTCATTTTTCTCATGATTATTTGGAGTGTTCTTTCATATGCCTGTCAATACTGTTCATGTCCTTTGACCACTTATCTACTAAAGAATGGTTTTTTTTTTGGTTTTATATATGGATATATATGAGGCTATTATCAAGGAAACTTGCTGTAAAATTTTTTTATATTAATTCCTTGTCTATGGTACCTTTTAGTAAAGTGTAATTTTCCTGATTATCTCTTTTAATTAGGTCTATTTTTGCTTTTGCATTGTTTGAGATCATGATTGCTAACCCTGCCTTTTAAACTTCAGCTGAAACATGATAGATTTCTGCTCCAGCCCTTTATTTTAACTCTGTGTGTCTTTCTGTCTCAAGTGTTTGTTGTACATAATATATTGTTGGATTTTGGTTTCCAATCCGTTCTGCTATCCACTTCTCTTAAATGGGTGTCTCGATCCTTCCTTTTTTCCTCTTCATCCATTTCCTATGCATGATCTTCTTCCTGAGAGAATATAAGAATTATTTTCCTTTCATTGTTAACCTTTGACTTGATGTTACCCTCTATCTTTTTCCACCCTCACTTTTATGGCCCTTTCCAGCCCATTTAGTCTTACACTGAACTTTGATTTATCTCTATGCCAGGTGTGGCATGGGGCATTGTACCCCCAAATTATAGAAGTATTTTAGGCCAAAATGTAAGCAGGAAAATTCCTTTGCTCCCTAATATCCTAGTGACTACTAACCCTAAACATTTGATAAGAACCTGAGAGGATTCATCCTTTTAAGTTTTAAGATAGACATAGAGATACATCTCCAGGCTACCTCTTGATACCATCTGGTTATATCTAGGGCATCTATATATGTCTGCTAAACTATGAGAGTTGCCCCCTATGTCTTCAGGAAGACCTTGGTCTGATAATCAACCCCCCACCCCACCCCCACACTGTGGCTGAGTGCATACTCCCTTCTTCACTGTTGTAAAGTGTATAAAGACCCCAGAATTGATGACGTCTGGGGGATAGCTCTCCATCTCTGCTGTCCCCCCGTCCCCCCCCCCCAGGAGGTAGTTTTCCACCTATACTGTCCTCCTGGCCAGATTCAACATTACATTCCAAATTAGTAAATTTCTCTTTTTATTTTTAAGCTAGGTTTCAGAGTCTTGCATTTTTGCAAAGGGTACTCTTCCTGAACCCAGGGAGTTCACCTCAAGCCCCACACAACAGGTGTAGTCCATGATTTTTCTCCACCTATTTCTCCACCACCACCCTCTTTGTCTTCTGCTTTCACTCTTCTCTCCTACTATACTTTTAAAAAGAAATCTGTTAATGGAATTTCTGTTATTGTCTTGTTGTTATTCTTGGTTGCTATATTTGTTTACCTCACTTATATTTCTACTGTCTAGAGTGTTTGCAAAACAAATAATTTTTTCAGGGCTGGTTTTCTTTCTAGGTACACTTTGAATATGTTTTTTTTTATTGAATGTCTCCTTTTCATTCCTTTAATGATTAGGTTCAAGTTTGCCAGGAGTATCACTTTAGATTGTATCTTATACTCTTCTCTTTGAAATACATTATTCCATTCCTTCCAGAGGTTTCTGATAGGTGCAGCATATTTTGTGCAAATTTCCATTCATTGATATGTAAAATCTTTCTCTGGGTCATTTGTTATTTGTCTTTGGAAATGTTAAATTTATACACTATGTGTCTTAGATTTTGTAGCTTAGGTTTTTCCACTGTTGTTTTTGGAGGCTAACTGTAGATTCTTTTGATTGGCTCTTTTGTTTTCTATTTTCTGAAGTTCCGAAAAGTTTTCCTTCTTTATTTTTCGTATTATGATATATAGATTTTTTTACTTATAATGTTGTTCTGGATAACCTTAAGTTGTTATGATCTGGTCTTTGAGATCAAGTTTTATCTGTATGGCAATCATTTTTTTGTTTTAAGGTTATTTTTTTGGCTTCTTTTCTTGCTTCTTTTCCTTCAGTTCTAGATAGTAGGGTACCCAGGTGGCACCCAGAATCAGGAATATTCTTCCTGAGTTCAAATCTGCTCTCTAACACTTATTCCCTATGTGACCCTGGGTAAGTGACTTACTCTTGTCTGCCTCAGTTCCTCATCTGCAAAATGAACTGGAAAAGGAAATGGCAAACCACCCTAACACTAGAAAACTCTCCAAATGGAGTTTTCTCCAAATGGAGACATGAGTGAAATGACTGAACAACAATATTCAATTACTCCATCTTTTGTTTCTTTATCATGGATTCAAATTTTTCTATTTTGTCCATTATTTCTGCCATTCAGAGCATAAATTCTGCTTTCACAATTCCCATTTCTTTTTTATGCCATTCAGGAAGCTCTTGTTGGGATTCCATATTTTTTTGGAATCCACAGGTCTTTTGCCTCATCAAATGTTGATTCATTTGCCTTTGTGTACTTAGTGTCTGGAGTCATGTAGTTGGCCCAGAGATCATATTCTCTCCTTTTTTAATATATTTCCTGCTTATGCTCAGATCTTTGGTAATTTCAGTCTCTTCCTCCTCCCCCCCCCCCCCCCGCCCCATATATATTCCTCTATTACTTGCCTTCTGATTTCTTCCCTTTTATAGTTTCCCTGGGGCTAGAATTGAAATGTCTTCTCAGCCTTCTCCCACATTGAAGAATCCACATTTTGCTGGACTCATTCTCTGTTGGAGGTGACTTCCGGAGGGACAGAGCTGGCCCCAACTGAATGCTAAGCACTTTACTTTCCATCAGAAATAGTAGAGTGCCACACAGGCACATAAACTGGCATCCTTCCCCAGTTTCTTCTGTTCCTTAGTTTTCTGCCTAAGCCAGTGATTCCCAAAGTGGGTGCCACCACCCCCTGGTGGGTGCTGCATTGATCCAGAAAGGTGGTGATGGCAACAGGTGCATTTATCTTTCCTATTAATTGCTATTAAATTTTTTAAAAAATTAATTTCCAGGGATGCTAAGTAATATTTTTTCTGGAAAGGGGGCGATAAGCCAAAAAAGTTTGAGAACCACCAGCCTAAGTTCTATTGTAGCACAAAGTGTTGCCTTGCTATAATATTAGCCAGAGCAAGTTTCTGTCTTTTGATTTGGTTTTATGTAGCACTGAAGAATCATTTAGGCTAGGGGTGGCAAAGTAGAATTCTGTTGCAAATTTGTATAGCCCTGCTAGGGGTGGAGGGTGGGTTCTGAATAAGGTACACATTGAGGACTAACCTTTTTAGTTGCTACTTTATCAGATTTTTAACCTCATTAGGATTTGTGGTATATATAGTAGAGACAATAGAGATAGCTGAAAGAAGCTCTTTTATCTCTTGTACATAATTCCTATTTTGGAGAGGTTTGAGAGGTTGGAAAAAATTTGTTGGTCACCTTGGGATACTCATTTTTTTAAAAATTAATTCAAGGGAAAGGTTTCCCCCATAAATATCTGGTGTGATGACAAAAGATATGTGTATATATATGTGTTTTTATATGTGATATCAATAATACATATACATACATACACATACATGTATGCATACATACATACATACATACATATTCACACACCCCTAAATATCCAGGCTTACAATTCTGATGATCTTCCTAGTCCTCAGCGTGAGTACCAGCAGTATCCTTGGAAAAGATTGATGAATATAAGAAGAATAGAGTACTGCTAGCAAATGTAAGGAAATGGGAACATTTTAAACTAGGGTTCCAATTGGCCTTCCCAACTCCTCTATTTGTCACTCCTAGCCCCCAGAAATTCTGAAAACAGTCAATTCATTAAATAAAACATATATATATATGTATGTATATATGTAAAATATGGATATACTCAAATATATTATGTATTTATATAATTATATGTATATTTAATGTCAAATGCCAGAAAGAAAAACAACAGTTACAAGAGAGGTCTGCTGGTGTTGCTGGAAATTTCCTAGGCTATGAATGTTTATTGGTAATTTCAGGCACTTCAGAAGCTGCTGATTTTCCTATTTTCCCACCTTGATTCTCTGCCTATTTAAGGGAATACCAAGCACTCAAAGTAGTGAAGTAACCTAGAAAGAACAAGAATAATAGTCAACTCGCTATTTTTCTTAAATGAAGATACTCGTTCTTTACAAGCAAAATTTTATCTATTTTTAAATAATTGAAAAAAATGAAAAAGTGGAAGCCAAGGGGGCAAAATAGTGTACTCTGTCATTTTGTGACCTTGAACAGATAACTTCCTATTTGGGGGATTCAGTTTTTCCTCTGTAAAATAAAATAGAAGTTAAGTGTGTTTGTTAAAATCACCTGGGGTTCTATTTGGAAGGATTGAACCTCAATATAGTGTTTGACAAATTTCTGTGGACCTGTGGGGGTCCTTAAAACTACATTTCCCATGGTCCAACGGGTTTCATGGGTTTCCTGTTTTGGATTACGTATTCAAGGTGAGGGACTGTTTTAAATAGGGGGGAAGTGACTTTGAACTTCCTTTTTAGCTACCTGAGCTCGAGGAGAGAGGAGAGGTAAATGGCTGAGGGTGAAGTTGGAATAGGTTTCTTTTTTTTTTTTTTTTTTTTTAAACCCTTACCTTCCGACTTGAAGTCAATACTGTGTATTGGCTCCAAGGCAGAAGAGTGGTAAGGGTAGGCAATGGGGGTCAAGTGACTTGCCCAAGGTCACACAGCTGGGAAGTGTCTGAGGTCAGATTTGAACCTAGGACCTCCCATCTCTAGGCCTGACTCTCAATCCACTGAGCTACCCAGCTGCCCTGGAATAGGTTTCTTACAGGCGCGTGGTCAATTTATCTCTATCAGCATGGCTTTTATTAAAATACTATTCTTCCTTTTGATCTCGGCCCTCATCATTTTTAATCATAACATAAGCAATTCATTAGCAGAAAAAATTCTTTGCAGCAAATATCCAATATATGTGGAGACTTGAAACAAATAGGTAAGAAAAAGAGACAAACAAACATGGCCAATGGATATGAAAAAACAGTTTTCAAAAGAAGAAAGGCAGAGCTAACATAATAAAAATTACCATTCTACCCAAATTAATTTACCTATTTAGCACCATACTATCAAACTACCAAAAAACTTTTTTACTGAATTAGGAAAAACTATAACAAAGTTCATCTGGAATAACAAAAGATCAAGAATATCAAGGGAAATAATGAAAAAAAATGTGAAGGAAGGGGGCCTAGCAGTACCAGATATTAAACTGTACTATAAAGCAGTGGTCATCAAAACAATATGGTACTGGCTAAGAGACAGAAGGGAGGATCAGTGGAATAGACTTGGGGTAAGTGACATCAGCAAGACAGTGTATGATAAACCCAAAGAGCCCAACTTTGGGGACAAAAATCTACTATTTGACAAAAACTGCTGGGAAATTTGGAAAACAATATGGGAGAGAATAGGTTTAGATCAACATCTCACACCCTACACCAAGATAAATTCAGAATGGGTGAATGACTTGAATATAAAGAGGGAAACTATAAATAAGTTAAGTGAACATAGAGTAGTTTACTTGTCAGATCTTTGGGAAAGGAAAGATTTTAAAACCAAGCAAGAGTTAGAGAAAATTACAAAATGTAAAATAAATGATTTTGATTATATCAAACTAAAAAGCTTTTGTACAAACAAAAACAATGTAGCCAAAATCAGAAGGGAAACAACAAATTGGGAAAAAAATCTTCATAACAAAAAACTCTGACAGGGGTCTAATTACTCAAATATATAAGGAGTGAAACCAATTGTATAAAAAATCAAGCCATTCCCCAATTGATAAATGGGCAAGAGATATGAATAGGCAATTTTCAGATAAAGAAATCAAAAGTATCAATGAGCACATGAGAAAGTGTTCTAAATCTCTAATAATTAGAGAAATGCAAATCAAAACAACTCTCTGGTATTACTTCACACCTAGCAGATTGGCTAAAATGAAAGAAGGGGAGAGTAATGAATGCTGGAGGGGATGTGGCAAAACTGGGACATTAATGCATTGCTGGTGGAGTTGTGAACTGATACAACCATTCTGGCAATTTGGAACTATGCTCAAAGGGCTATAAAAGAATGCCTGCCCTTTGATCCAGCCATACCATTGTTGGGTTTGTACCCCAAAGAGATCATAGATAAACAGACTTGTATGAAAATATTTATAACTGTGCTTTTTGTGGTGGCAAAAAACTGGAAAACGAGGGTATGTCCTTCAATTGGGGAATGGCTGAACAAATTGTGGTATATGCTGGTGATGGAATACTATTGTGCTCAAAGGAATAATAAACTAGAGGAATTCCATGTGAACTGGAAAGACCTCCAGGAATTGATGCAGAGCGAAAGGAGCAGAGCCAGAAGAACTTTGTACACAGAGACCAATACACTGTGGTTAAACTGAATGTAATGGACTTCTGTACTAGCAGCAATGCAATGACCCAGGACAATTCTGAAAGATTTATGGAAAAGAACGCTACCCACATTCAGAGGAAGAACTACAGGAGTGGAAGCAGAAGAAAAACAACTGCTTGAACACATGGGTTGAGGCAGATGTGATTGGGGATGTAGACTCAAAACTACCACACCAATGCAACTATCAACAATTTGGAAATTGGTCTTGATCAATGACACATGTTAAAACCAGTGGAAATACACATCTGCCATAGGGGTGAGGGGGAATTCGGGGGGGGGGGGTGAAGGGGAAAGTAAGAGCATGAATTATGTAACCATGTTAACTTTTCAAAAAAATAAAAATCAATAATTGTTTAAAAAAAAGAAGAAAGGCAAGTTATCAACATCTATATGATATGGTTCAAGTCACTAATAATAAGAGAAATACAAATTAAAATAACTTTCACCTTTCATCTATATGAATGACAAAATTGACAAAAGATGAGAACAGTAAATGCTGGAGGAGCTATGAGAAAACAAGCTCATTATGAGTGGACATCTAAATTGGCCGAGCCATTTTGGAAAACAACATGGAATTTTACCTTAAAAAGTCACTGAAATGAACATACCTTTTGACTTAGCAATGCTACTAATAGATATATAACCCCAAAAAAGTCAGAGATAGAGGGGAAGGCTCTATATAAACAAAAAAAATTATAGTAACACTTTTTGTAGTAGCAAAAGAACACAATGAATAGACATTGATTAGGTTATATTGAAATAAATTGTTGTAAATGAGTTTTCATAATTGAATTTGAAGAAATCAGAGAGCCTGGGGAAGACTTGTATGAATTGATGCCAAGTAAAGTAAGCAAAACCAGGAAAGTGATTTACCCAATTACCACAATAATGTAATGTAAATGTTAACTTAGAAAAAACACAGAACTATTAAATAGTCAGAAAAGCCACTCTTTAATTAAGGAAAAGGGGGAACAGGGTTGATTAGGCCTCCACTCAGAGCGGCGGGCCATGTGCCTTATGCAGAGTCCGAGGATTGAACACTGCTTGCTCTGGTCCCTGACCACCTGGGAGTGCCGCCTCACTAGATGACAACTCCTCCTTTGGGGGTCTCCAACTTACAAGCTATTCCTAAAACTTGAGGTTCATCAGATCTCACTAGGCCACAAGTTTGGGGTCGCTAGATTCCACATCGACATAAAAATAACCCTAAAAGACTTCAGAACACTGATCAATACAGTCAACAATTATGATCTCACAAGACTATAGGTAAAGAATGCCTCCTGCTGACAGCAGAGAAGTGGGTAAGCTTGGTGTTCAGTCATTCTCAGTTTGTGTCCAATCCCTTGTAAACCCCATGTTTTCTTGACAAAGAGAATGGAAGGGTTTCTCATTTCCATCTCTAACTCATTTTATAGATAAGGAACTAAGGCAGACAGTGTTAAGTGATTTGCTCAAGGTTACATGGCTAGTTAATGTCTGAAGTCAAATTTGAACCCAGGAAGATGAGCCTTCCTGACTCCAGTCCTGGGGTTCTATTCACTGCACCACCTAGCTGCCCTGGTGGTAAATTAGAGGTACATTATTGTTAAAAGGAGGATTGGGAACAGAGTCAGTATGAAACAACTGTGATATTTTTAAAGAGGCATCAATAAAACAGTTTTAAAAATAAAATAAAATGCGGAGTTGGATTACATGATCACTAAAATTCCTTCTAGCTCTAACATATTATGTCTACAATTCTGGGTTGTTAGTAATCAATATCACAATTCTTGAATTCAGTGTCAGTTTTTATTGGCAAATCTCCCTTACATCTGACAAGGTCAGCCTGAGGCATGGAGGTAGTATCAGCAATAATACTAACATAGTAAGTAAAACAGCAATGGATTTGTATTAGCCAAACCATGGTGATGTTAATTAGTGAAAGACAGAGGAGATTGCTGGTGGCATTCTACTATAAAAAGAACCATCTCTTGCTTTTCAGTTTTTTTTCTTTGTCTCCCCTTCTCCTTTTATCTTTTTCTTCCTCTATCTTCCCATTCTTTTTCTCTTTCCTCTTCTTTTCTTATTCTCTCTTTTTCCTTCATCCTCATATATCTTCTAGTAGAATGCATGGATACTATTTAGCTCCAATAAGAGATCTAACAACCTCTTAGGATGATTCCCCTTAAAGTGACCACACTAATTTGGGTTCCTGAGAGAATGATTACCCACAGTTCAAGGTATTTTGGGGGACCATACTCCTAAAACCTTAGAATAAAAACCCCAATCAATATATTTATTTTTAATAATCAGACAGAGGACACAATTAGCTCAAAGAAGCATTAATTGAGTTGATGTTGTAATAAAAGTACTTTAAAAACTTTCTCCTCCATTGCAGAATAATCTCACACGAATTCACATAGAATTAGTGGGAATATTGAGTACTCACAAAGAATAATACACTAATATAAGGACACACAAACGGAATACGAATAGTCTAGGATTATATATCTCTGTCATTGTACTTTCCTTTATCATAGTGTCCTCATTCTGTTACTCATAGGCACAATGTCACTCATTTGGAGTTACTCATAGGCACAATGTCACTCATTTGCTGGGAGCTCAGCTCCACATAACGTAGGCTCTTTCTCTTCTTTACTTAGAGAGCTTATTCATTCTCAAACTTCTGTTCTGCCTCAATTTAACCTCTGTAGAATACTTTCCTTTTTAAAGAATCACCAATGGGTGTGGCCAAACCTTCATCCAGATAATGACTTGTCACTCCTTTGTTCTATCAAGCCTTGAGAATTGACTTCTTCACACCTCTTAAAAAGGAAAAATGGTACACTTCTTTACATTTTGGTTATAATTGTCAACATGGAATCTAGAAACCCCCAAACTTATAGCCTTGTGAGGTCTGATTACCCCCCACCCCAGTTTAGTTAGCTTGAAGATGACCTCAAGTTTGACCTTGTCACAATGAGTTTCTTCCAGAGGGCAAGTTCTACAAGAGTCTCAAACTAACAATAGAGCTTAAAGTAGTTTAGGTAGAGATTGGTAATCCCATCAGATGGTAAGTATCTCTTTTTGTCCCAGGGGTTTCTCCCCTTAGGCCAAAATCCTTTACCCAGGAGCCCCCTGGCATGATTTTCCCCTTCTGTGTCCATTGTAAAGTATCTGCCTCTCTCTGTTACTCCTGCCTAGGACTCCTCATTTTCTTTGTTACCATTGTAAAGCTAATCAACTATGCTTTCCCATCCTCAGTCCCCAGTTCCCCATAAAGGATAAAGCTTCCAAATTTTCATGGCTCTTCAGAGTTGTCATCTATGGAGGTGGCGCTCCCAGAGCAACCAGAGTTTTGGGACTCTGCAAGGGTTCATAGCATGAAGCTCTGTCTGGAGGCCTTGAGGAAAGCACTGAACCCCTTTTCCTTAATTAAAGAGTGGTTTTTCTGACTATTTAATAGTTCTGTTTTTTCTCCCCAGTTTAATACAATCAACAAGAATTTATTAGACCATAGCATCTTGGTATCTCAATTACCAGTCCCTTCACTCAGGCAAGGTGTATCCTCATCACTGCAACAGCACTCTTGGTTGTAAGGGCTACTGACCTTTGCAATAAGGTCAAAGGACTAAGAAGTTTAAAAGCATGGGTTCCTCCACTGAATATTTGTCACCATGGACAAAGTCATTTATCTCCTCGGTCTCTCAGTTCTGCCTTCCCCGAAACTGTTAAATGAAAGGAATCAAATTATTTAAACCAAAGGCTGAGGATTATAGCTCAGAAACAGAAAGAAACTACTTTCTAAGGTGTGTAAAGAGCAAGTCTGGGAAAAAGGAAGCTTGAGATGCTAAAGAAAAACAAATTAAGTGGACTTTGGTCAGTAGAATCCCAGGGGGAACCATATAGAATATTTCAAATTCCTCTTTGACCAGATCCTGGATAGCAGACAATGGAGATCCCATATCCCTTTACTATGCCATGAACTTCACGAGAGCAAGACCCAGATCTCATTGAAACACATAGTGTCCAGGTATTGCCAAGCTCTTGCCTCCCCCTTCCAGTACAATGTGGCATTCCTCATTATCTCCCATACAACTAGGCTTCTCTCTAAAGCAGATGAGCATTAGGTGTTTTGTAGGTAGGAGATGTAGTCCTCATGCTCAGCATTGGAAGGCTCCAGGCATAGAAGAGTCCAAAAAAGTGGCAGCTTTACACAAGAAAGCTTGTGTATAGCAGGTACAAAAAAGGGGTTTTTTCAGGGCACTTCATATGCTTTTAAAGGTAAAGGATTGAGAGTTACCTTTATGGAAATAAAGGAAATAATTTTAATTCAGACTCTAAGTTTTAAGTCAATGTACTTTTCTTTGCTGCCCTCTTAGAGAAGTCACATTGGTTGATTGTGGAAATTATATTTCTGGCAAAAAAAGCAAGAGCATTTTCCTTCATTTGGAGCATTTTATTGGTTTATTTCCCCACAAAGTTTTTAGCACTTCTCTCTTAGTTTGCCCTCCCTCTTTCAGAAATATAAAAAAGAGACTAAGTCTAGGCCCCTGAGTGTTGAAAAGATGTGAGAAATTGGAGCATGGATGAACACATGTATACATTTATGAGTATGTTCACATACACATATGTATACATATATGCTTATGTGTATTATATTTATTCTTATGCAGCCCCCTTGTAATTCTTCCCCCATTCTTCCTCCCTAGGGCATGCTTAGCATTCAGGTCAAGCACATGGACTTCCCTACCTTCGGAACATGCATCCTGACTCCTTCCTATCAGCTGTGACTCAAGGATTTGTACTATGTGATGACAAAAAGTATTTTTATTGGCTACTGGGTTGAAACTCCATGGATACACTAGGAAGGTCACCTATTCTTCTTCCTTCCTACTTTGAGGTATGAAGATGATCTGGAGCTAAATCAAGGAGAGTCAGTTTAGGGGAATGTAGGGATCCTTAACCTTTGCCCAATCCCTTGCAGCCATGAGTGCATAACTTATTTAGACAAGACTGTGACTGAGGTAAAACCACTTCTATTTTATAGTATTCTCTTCCCCCAAATAAATAGCAGTAACCACAAGATAGAGGAGTTCACACAACTATTTGAGTTTTGGAAGGTCACGATGCTCTGGGAGCCCACAAAAGCAGTGGCTACACTGGAGCAACAGAGGTTCCAGCAGTAGCCATAGAAGAGATCAGTTCCAAGAGAAGAGCCAGCATCAGAGAGAAAGAAGCTGCTAGAAAAGAAGATCATGCTTGGTTCACACTTGGCAAATTATGGGTGGGAATCAGTAGAGATAAAATGTGAAGTAGCTAATTAGCAAAATTGCTGAACGGTATTATGTCCTGATGAGGCTTACTACCAGCCTTACTACCAGATTGTAGCCTGGATATAAGTTGAGTTTCTGAATCCTTTTTAAATCATTCTGTTAATGCACACTGTGATTCTCATGTGCTTATTTCTTCCTGTGTGGGAATAAAATGACCTGACCTATAACTGATTCATAAGAATCAACTATACTTTTTCCCTCTTTGGGGGAAACACTAAATTAGAGCCTAAAATAGAATTGGCCCCAGAGTAGTAGGGCAGGAATGAAGAGCCAATGAATGTGAGAAATGGGGAGGCTTCTTCCCCTAGGGAGAAATCAGGCTTCCCCAGAAATGAACCTGGTACACAGCTGAATGCAAAGCAAAGAAAGGTGAGTACCCTCAGCCCTTGTTAGTACCCACAGTGATTGTCTCTGGCCACTGTGCTAGACTAATATACATACTCTTATACAGCTTAACTCAGAATGAGATTGTCCCATTGTTCTTGCCAGACCAGAGGTACTGCCAAAATGTACATAAACTCAAAAACATCTACGATATCTATTTATATGAACATATATATGTATGTATTCAAGTGATTCTTCTCCCATAAAAAGGACAAATACCCTGCACACATACACACATACATGTACATATATCCTATACCTCTTTTTTAAAAAAGAAAAACGCACAAAAATAAGAGCAAATCAAATTCCAATAATAGAGGAGGAATGTAGATTCAAAAAATCATTTAGATATTTTTAAGAGGACATTACATAAGGGCAGCTACCTGGCACAGAGGATAGAGAGTCAAGCCTGGAATTAAGAGGATCTGGGTTCAAATCTGGCCTCAAACACATCCTAACTGAATAATGATGGCAAATCACTTAAGTCCATTTCCCTAGCCCTTGTCCTTCTGTCCTGGAGCTGTTACTAGGGTAGAAAGTAAGAGTTTTTAAGATAGAGAACATCAAATATATCATTAACTCTTTTTTTTAAACTCTTACCTTCCATCTTGGAGTCAATACTGTGTATTGGCTCCAAGGCAGAAGAGTGGTAAGGGTAGGCAATAGGGGGCAAGTGACTTGCCCAGGGTCACACAGCTGGGGTCAGATTTGAACCTAGGACCTCCAGTCTCTAGGATTGGCTCTCAATCTATTGAGCTACCCAGCTGCCCCCCACATTAACTCTTAAATACCCAGAAAGCGTTGAAGTCAGATTATAGAGTAGTTCATCAAATGAGGAGAATTTTTTTAAGGAGTAATATGTCCTAAGGTATGTAGCACATCGCAATTGCTTTGGACTCCTTAAATATGGCTTTAATCTACTCTTCCACATTAAGTTTTATTCAGAGTTTCTTTCCAGGTTGGGGATGAGACAGGAAGGACCAAAGACTGAGGAAAAGACTAAGGAAAAACAGGACCTCCTATCCTGCACAGCAGACATAATTCTTTTTCCTAATGGTAAGTGATAAACAAAGCAGAAAGGGGTTCTAAAGAATTCCTCTGGGCCTAACCATCATTCTAGTATGTGAAGAACAGACACTATCTTTGACATCTGGTGACCAACAAAGCATGGTCAGGTTTCAGGAAAATGATTATGCCTCTTTTGTCTACATCAATAGGTCTAGGTAAATAAAGGAAAAATGATAGCCAGTATCATACAAATACATTTAGAAGCTATTAAAGAGGATTCTTTGACCAGGAAGAGTTGTAAAAGGCAGGCTACTTTGTACTTTATGAGGGTCAATGAATCTTACTAAATTTCCCACCAAAAAAATACATTTTAGAGTCATTTTATGATGTGGCTTTGATAAATATAGCTTGTTCAGGAGACCGAAGAGTACTATCAGGTATAGATTTAGTCCATGGCAATAGCTAGATGAGTTGGGAGAGAGGAAGAATGGGTGGAGGGAGGAAGCCTAAGACAATAATCATTTTAGCACCATGGACAGTATATACTCAGCCGAGAACTTCAAAAAGGTCCTGAATGCTGGCAGATTCTCATATTCTCTTTACTTTCTGTCCAAAAGCAATTCTCTACCACAAAGGTCAGCCTGTTCTAGGATTATGTGATATAAAAGAGAAATGCCCTGTCAAATAAGGTTACATCTGGGTAGGAGAGAGAGTACAAGCAAGAGGCCCTATGAATATAAAATGGATTTTTAGAGTGGGGGGGGGATTCTCTGGACTCGTTCCTAGGTAAGTGAAGGCAGTGGGAAATTGAGGGTATTATGGGCAAGGTCAGTGGAAAATAAAGAGTGCAACCACAAATTGTCTAGTAAGGTCCTACTGAATTCCTTTTGTGTCTCCTTAATTGAGTTATGAGATTTTCTTAATGAAGTTAACACTCCAAGCCAAGAGAATTTCCTAATAACAAGTAGATGAGTCTATTAGTGAGGGTGTCTCTTGGATAAGGTTCGAACCTGTTTTAACCTGGTTCTTGACCTTTTCATCAATTAAAGATAATTGATTGAGTCTTACACTCTTCTTTTATCAGGGATACACACTCTTAGACTTGACCTTTAAAAGGAAGAGCAGAGATAGACAGGCCCAGGTATGGAAAATACACATATGAAAGAGGGTCTATACACATTGTGACTTGGTTTCCTGAGGCTAAAAACCCTGAATCTCTATAAAATGCTTCTAGGAAGCCACGTATCCTATGGACAATAGTAGATTGAGGCAGTAGCAAAAGAGGGAGAAGTTCCAAGCCTCTTGAACCAAATGAAGTTCCTAATTCAAGAAGATGACTTCTTGGACCACTTCCTGGATCTGAAGAGCAGCGAGGGATATAAACATGACATAGAGGAGAAAAACCTGATTTGTACTGATATTGTACAGGTACTGTTATGTGGAATATATAGATAAAGCCTCCAGTCACTTTGAATGTCCTTTTCTAACAGTGGTGCTTCAACCCCCAAATATAGCTCCAAGTCTAGAAAATTATGTAGACCCCTGAGGAAGGAGAGGATGCATTGCTTGACTAGAAACACTTTTCGTACTTTTCAAGGAAAGCACTTGATGGGGTTTTTTCCATCTTTATCCTTGACTTCTACAAAACATATGACATTGTTGTTGATCTTCTCCTAGATTCTCTGTGAGTTTTTGCAACACTGCTCTCTTGGTTCTTCTCTTACCTCTATAAACATTCCTTCCCAATCTTCTTTGCTGGATCATCATCTATATATAATACCCCCTAATTGTAAGTGTATTTAAGGCTCTGACCTAGACCATCTTCCCTCAATACACTCTTTTTCTTGGTGACCTTAACTCATATCAATTTAATTATCTCATACCAATAAGCTGCCAAATCTATCCATCCCTAATCTCTCTTCTAAGCTCCAGTGTTACATCACAAACTACTTACTAGATATTTCAAAATAGATGCCATGTAGGCAACTGAAATATAACATAACCAAAATGGAATTGATTCTTTTTTCCCCCAAACTTAACCCTCTTACAAGTGTTTCTGATATAATTAAGGGTACTTCTATACTTTGTTGTGAGGAAGATTAGATTAGGTATTGATTAGGTATTGATTAGGAAGTACATAGCAGGAAGGAGCTGGAGCTGGGAATTCCAGGTTGGAATGAAGGAGCAGGAAGAGGTGACTTGGCCCTGAGTGAGGACTCCATTAGTGGTGGGCAAAAACTGTTGCCAGCCAGTGGAGACGTCAGAGTAAAAAGACACCCTGCTTCCTGTTTTCCCCTGGGATCCTGAGTGTGGCATCTAGCAACAGAACAAGAACTACAGAGCCAAGGGAGGAGGAGAAGTTTGAGAGCTGGTGGACAGCGCTTCAAGCAAAACCTTCTCTACTTGGTACCTGAGACAACCTAGCTCCTGGCATCCAGAGATCATCAGTGGATTGCAGTGAGAATCCCAAAGCCACAAAAGCCCCAGCTGTACTCAAGCCTGGCAGGTTCCAGGTTTGAGGCAGAAACCCAGAGACTCCATTTACAGCTCCTTGGGCCCTGTTAGTTTAGATCACTTAGATTAGTGTAGTAGTATAAGTCCTTCCCTGTCCCTGTGGGTTTTGTTATTAGGTGTTAAGGGTTTAGAGTAGACATTCCTATCCCTCCTTTTGTTGTTACCTTGTCTGTTGAATTTAAGGCCTCTGGCCAGAGTGACAGTTGGCTGTTATTTTTTCAGTTGGGAGTGGCTTAGCTGTACAAGTCTTCAATGTTCAGTTTTAGTCTCTCTTAAATCCCAGAGTGTGTTCCCACAAACCCCTTAGTTAATTTATAATATCCCTGGTGACCCCATTACCTAACATATTTCCTACAACTTCTAGTTTTCCAGTTTGGAATGTCATTGTCATCTTCAACTTCTCACTCACTTCACACATCTAAGTAGTTGCCAAATATTCAGCAACATCTTTCATACACATCTTTTTCACTCCACTCACAAAATCACTACCTGAGTTCAGACTCTCATCATCTTTTGCCTGGACTACTGCAATAGCCTCCTAATTGGTCTCTCTGCTTCAGATCTTCAATTTATCCTCCCTGCAGTTGCCAAAATGATTTTTCTAATGCATAGGTCTTACCATGTTACTCTCCTATTCAATAAACTCCAAAGATTCCTTATTATTCCAACATTTTGCACAGTTCCTGGCATATAATAAACACTTTAAAATTTTTGATGGTGTTGATGATATTAAAACCTCTTCACAACCTAGTCTTGATCTATCTTTCCAGCCTTGTTACTCATTATTTCCCTTTCACAGATTCTACTCTTCAGCCAAATTGTCCTTCAGTGCTGTTCCTCCTATGTGAGAACTCCAGTTCTCATCTCTGTGCATTCTCATTGGAAGTAAGGGAGGAAACAAGCATTTATTAATTACCCATTTTGTGCCAGGATCTATACTAAAAATTTATAAGTATTTATTTTTGTCCTTAACTACCCTGGAAGGTAAGTGTTATTATTATCCCTATTTTATCATCGAGAAAACTGAGGAAGACTGGTATTAAGAGATTTATTCAGGGTGACATAGCTGGTAAGTATCTGAAGCCAGATTTGAATTCCCAGTTCATTGTTCTATACACTGTACCACCTAACATGGCAGCTATTTTCCATGCCCATAGTATATTCTTTCATTTCTGTCTTTTTGAAGCCTTTGTTTTATTGAAGGCTTAGGTCAAATAACATTTTCTATTTAAAGTCTTTCTTGACTCTTCCCCCCAAAATCATCTCATCTACATTTTTAATAAATCTATATGTTTAATAAATCTATATATATATTATCTCCCCTAGTTGGACTGCAAACCCTTTGAGGGCAAAGAGTTGACTTGTGTCTTTGTATTTCCTTTGCCTGGCACATAGCAGGAGCTTAAAAAGTTTTGACTGATTGATGAGTGAAAAGTGTCAAAGACAGATGTAAACCTTATTTTATGACCCCCCCCCCAAAATATAATCCCTACCACACCACTTAGGTATAGCAAAAAGTCACAGACCAGCAGGGGAGATAGAGGAGGAAAGTAGTAAAAATGAAATGATTTTAAAGAAGGAAACATATCAATAAATAGTTATTAAAATATTGACATTAATAAATATATTTTTACCTCTCATTTGTGTTCTACAAATTCCCTATGACAAATATTATCTGGTACTTTCTTGCTTAACTAATAGGGCAGGAGATCTGATGGTGAGGTGACACATTGTATTTATGGGTAGTTCAGTACCCAGAGAGAGCTGACTGGGTACTCCTATGGTTTTTGTTGTATTATTTAACACCAGCCTTTTCAGAGTGTATAAGGCTGCACAGTTTATACTCCCAACAGAGGAGGAAATAAATGAGGGAATATTAGCAAAAAGCTGAGTTAAGTAAATATTTTATGCCCAATAATGGTATAGCTTCTGAATGATGCATGGGCCAGGTTGACAGGAGGTGAAGCACAGGCAGTAGGAATATGTATAAGATGATGAGTGTGCTAGGCACTGGGCACCAGATGGTAGTGGTCATAGAATGCTGGGGCTGGGAAGGGACCTTCAAAGGTGATACAATTCCTTCTCTAAAAATATGGAGGAGCACATATACTCTTGATCTTTAAAATTTCCAAAGAGTCCACAAACTCTCAATCCAGGTTTTCACTATCTTAGAGCATTCACTGCAGAACAAGGAGAGGGAACAAAGACAAAAAAATCTAGGTCTTGATTTCTAATGGCATTATAAGAAGAGCAAAGCCTTCAGTGAGCATCAAACAAGATTCAGCTAAAATGGCTGTTCAGACTAGCATTTTGAACAAACATTCCATTTCTTATTTGAGTTAAGCCTTACTCTTTTCTAGAAATTTCCCCCCACTCCCTCATTTTTTTCTCCTCATTTTCTTCCTAACTGCTCACCAGATTGTGCCTCCTTTGAGGTTAGGGTCCATACATTTTTCAGCTAGGTACACAGCTCTCAGCACAGTTGCTTTCTCATAACAGATGCTCAATTAATATAGTGAATCAGATTAAATCAGATTAGAATGAATTAGATTGAATTGAATTGAATTGAATTTGTCTCAGAATCTCTGGACTCAGCAGAGATATTATTCACCCATGGGCTGAGTGACCATACAGTCTTCCAAATCAATAAGCGTAGACCAAATACCAAAGAAAAAGGCAGATGTTTTAAGTCTTGATCCCAGTTCTAATGCTCCATCTTTCTTGATTACTTGAAATTATTTGGACTTTCTGTGTTACCTCTCCCTTCTTGGATCCTGGAGTATTAGGGAAAGGGATAACCCAACGAACTAGGAAATTTCTCAGGAAGGCTAAAGGACTGGGAGTAAATAGAAATAGTCTCTGATTGCTGTTATGTTTATTCTGTTTATTGTTTATTCTATATGTTTATTCTATTATGATTTATTCTATGTTTATTCTATTATGATATGCTGTTATGTTTATTCTATTTCACAAGCTAAATTGATGTGGAAGAGCAGTGTCTGATGATACCTCCCAGGAAAGAAGACCCTAGAAAATATCTGAGAATAAATATTGTAATGGTCAGGAGGCTATACCTGAATTTAAATCAAAGCCTATTCTTGCTACCCAACACCCCTAGTATAAAATCCCCAGATCCCATCTTCTATCATACTAGATCCTAGAAGTGAGAGAAGAAGTAGATGGATAGACCTAGAAAAAGTGGCAAGGAGGTGAGAAAATATTTGGGAGAGAGCAAAAGGAGTGAGTGTGGATGGAATCTTGGTACTGAGGGAATTAGACATGGGAGCAGTAGCTAAGAGGGTGAAAGGAGTTAAGTGGCTAACAAATGGAAGAGATTAAAAACCATCATTGCTCTGTTTGTTCTTGGCATTTTTACTTGTTTATTGTCATTAGATGACATTCTCCTTGACTCTTTCCTTCCAGGGGAGAAAGTCAGGCAGAAGAGTATGTCCTACTAAGGAAGTAATATGGTTAGCTGGAGAATCGGGAAGCTAAGTTTGAGAACTGGCTCTGTAAAAAGGCAGTTAAATGATATCCAATTGAGAGACTACTCAAAAGACCAAAGAGGAAAGAATCAAGAGCAAGCACTGTAGGCTTTCAGGGATAATTCTGGTACTTTTGTTTTAAGAACAATAAGAATGACCATACATCATCAACTGTAGCTTATGTTTGCTAATGATCCAACTTGATCTCACTCCAGCTATTACAGAGGGCACATTATCAGGTGGAAGAAGGGGGTTGTTCAAAAGCAAGTTATTGTCTGAAATAACAAGTTGAAACAGTTCCTATTGGAATGTAAGCTTCAAGAGTGAGAAATCCATCTGGGAGGACAGGGGTCTTCAGTTTAAATGATAAAACATATGTGCTGGCTGTAGTGGCACACACCTGTAATCTTAGCTATTGGGAAGGTTGAGGCTGGTGGATCATTTGAGCCATGAGGAGTTTTGAGATAGAGTATTCTGTGTGGATTAGGCATCCACACTATACTCAGAATTAATTTGGTGAGTCCCTGAGTGATAGGGGCAGGATGAGGGAGGGGCATAGATTGCCTAATAAGGGAGAAACTGATGTAGAATGGGGATTAGCCCATGTACCTCTAGCATGGGCAAAATAGGAAGACAAGGAAGGGAGGGAGGGAGAGAGGGAGGGAGGAAGAAAGGAAGGAAGGAAAGAAGGAAGGAAAGAAGGAAGGAAGGGAGGGAGGAAGGGAGAGAAGGAGGAAGGGAAGATATGTCTCACAAAAGTATTCCAGAAAAGATCTAAAAAGTCCATCAGCCCAAAAAATAATCAAGAAATCCAAAGAGAAACTACAATGGGTAATTTCACATAGCTCAAGATTTCATAAAAAGACAGACAGAAGGAGGGTTATAAGCAATAGGAAAGAGACAGCTAGAAGAACCAAAATGAGCACTGTGAAGTCCATAGATCCATACCCAGAGGCAGGAAAACCTAAGTATTTCAGACTAGAAGCCCCGAAGTGGAAACCCATAGCACTCTGACCTCAGATTTGGGACTAAAGCCAAAAGTGTTCAGAGATGGCAGCACTCAGATCATAGTCTTCAGGGGCTCCAAAAGTCTGTAGCACCATTGATGTGAGAAGTCCCAGAGGACCCTGAAAACCATAGCACTCTAAACCCTGATATCCTGGGGGGGAGGAAGTCAATTCTGTCAGCACTTTGAGCACAGAAACATCAGAAGTGAAAGTTAGAGGCAAGAAAACAAATAATTTAGGTCAGAATTAAACAGGATACAAAAACTTCATTTAGGAGAACAGGAAAGGGTAAAGCCTGGCCCTGGTTCAAAGTCTCAATTCAGGAACTAAAAGATGGAATTATGAATATACAGATGAGGACACTAACCACCATAATAAAAATTTATGGATCCAGAAATACCCAAAAGTCAAACCCAGGAAAAGAGAATAACTCTACAAATGTATAGGCAAAGCTTCAGAGAGAGAATTTAAAAAAAAATAGCTTGGCAGCAAGGTCTATAAGAGTTCCTGAAAGAAATGAAGCAAGAGATGATAACTAAAACTATAAAAGAAATAAGAACTCTGAGGTAAAGAAATGGAAAAAGAAATAGATTGGAACAGAAGGTGGTAAACCTAACTTAAATAACAAAATATATATAAAATTCAGAAGGAGCCCAGAGGTTAATGACTCCATGAGAAAGCAACCACCAAAAAAATTTTTTATAAATCAAAAGATGAGAATATAAAAGAAAATGCTAGTTATCTACAATGAAAAATGACCTGATGGAAAAATAATTTAAAAAGAGATAATTTAAGGATTATAAGACTCCCTAAAAACAAAAAACCTAGATACCAATTTCAAAAAATCATAAATTAATATTGAACAGATATATTAGAACCAGAGGGCAAATTGAAAATGAGAAAGAATCTACCAGTCATTTTCTGAAAGAAACCACAAAATGAAAAATTCATGGAATGTCCATCAATCAACAAACACTTACTACTTGTACCAGGCACTATGACAATCCCTACTTGCAATAAGCTTATATTCTTTTTTTTTAATTTTAAACATTTATTAATATTTATATTTTAGAAAAGTTAACATGGTTACAAGATTTATGCTCTTACTTTCCCCTTCATCCCCCAATATCCCCCCTCCCCTGGCCGATATGCATTTCCACTGGTTTTAACATGTGTCATTAATCAAGACCTATTTCCAAATTGTTGATAGTTGCATTGGTGTGGTACTTTCGATCCCCTATCATGTCTTCATCATCCCATGTATTCAAGCAGCTGATTTTCTTCTGTTTCTCCTGCTGTTCTTCATCTGAATGTGGGTAGCATTCTTTTCCATAAATCCCTCAGAATTGTCCTGGGTCATTGCATTGCTGCTAGTACAGAAGTCCATTGCATTCGATTTTACAATAGTATAATGAGCTTATATTCTAATGGACTGAAAATTAGTATCACAAGACTTGGCAGCTACAGAAAATGCTATTCTAAAAGGAAAAGAAAAAGAAGATAAAACCTTAAGACAAAGAATAACTTACACTGCGAAATTGAGTATAATCCTACAGGTAGGAAAATGAATCTTTAATGGAATAGAGCACTTTCACACATTTCCAAATTGGGAAAAAAAAAGCTGAATAGAAACTTTGCAATATAAATACACAAAGCAACAAAAACCTAGAAATGTAAATATACTCAATCAGTTGGAAGTGATTGTATTATTGCATAGTACTTATAGATCATAATTGGAGGAGAAGAAACCAGTGTTCCTTCAAATCCCTAATATATTCAAGGACCATAGGGAAAGTTAAATAAGACAAGTGAGGGCAGGAAATGTGGGATAAACATAAGAGCATTGTATGACCCTGTAAAAAGTAGAGACAGGTGTGATCCTGAGCAAGGCATTTGACTCCCACTGCCTAGCCCTTTCCACTCTTAGGCCTCGGAACCAATACTTAGTATTGATTCTAAGACAGAAGATAATTTTCTAAAAATAGGGACAAGAATGCCAAAGCTCAGAATGAGCAAATGTTGACAAAAGAAGCTAAAGGAAACAGAAAGGGATGGAAAAGGAGATAGGATAGGACTTTTGCTTGGGATGGATGGGATGATGATAAGTGAGAACAAAGAAAAGACCTTTATTTTGTTTCTGTTTTCTCTGAAAAGGAGAATGACCTTTATAATGGAAATGGATATAACAGTAATTACTAACAGTTGATACACAAGATAAATGAGACAGTAAAAGAATACCTAACTGTCCTTGATGAACGAGTCATCAAGCTCAGAACTACATCTGAGGGTTATTATGAAAGGATTGGCATATGTGATTACTGAGACCCAGTCAGTGATATTTGCAAGACCATGAAAAGCAGGAAAGGTAACCACAAGATTTCAGAAAACAAAATGTCTCAATTTCAGAAGAGGAAAGGGAAGAAGGAAGAGAAGAAGGAGAAGAAAAAGAGTATGCAAACTGTAGGCTAGTGAACTTGATATTGGTTTCTATGTGGTGAATATATTACATATATATAATAAATATTATATATATATGAAGGGAAGTAGAGATTACAAAGAGACACAATGGTTTCATCTAGAACAGGTCAAGGCAGACAAATCTCATTTCATATTTTGATAAGAGTAGTAAATTAGTAGATACAGGGAATGCTGTAGATTTAGTTTACCTAGATTTTATCAAAACTTTTGATATAATATTTCATGCTCTTCTTATAGGGAAGAAGAAAAGAGATGGATTAGATAAAGTATAAGTGCATTTAAAACTACTTGAAGAGTCAGACTCAAAGAGTTGTTGTTAATGGTTCATTGTGAATATAGCAAGAGGTCTCCAGTGGGACAACCCCAGGGATCTGTGCTTCATCCTGCCACATTAATAACAAAAACAATAAAAATCACATTATTATACTAATACAAAAAAAAGCTTTGAACAAAATACAATAACCCTTTCTGTAAACAATACCATAAAACATAGACCTAAAGGGACTTTTCCTTGTTATGATATTGTTCTATCCAAAATCAAGGGCCAGCATTACATGTGATGGAGAAATGCTAGCGGCCTTTCTAATATTACCAAGGGTTAAATCAGGATGTACATTATTACAAATATTATTTGACATAGTTCTAGAAATGTTATAGCAATAAGACAAAAATAAAAAAGAAGAGAAATAAGCATAAGAAAACAAAATGATAACTTTTCAAAAATATGACAGCCTACTTTGACAACCCTAAAAGATTAAAAAGTAATTAAAAAAAAGATCTAAAATAAACCCACATAAATTATCAGATTTTCTTAATATTATTGTAGTAGAAGGATTATCTACCAGGGTTCCCTGCCATATGGGCTAGAGCTAGACTAATAATGTCTACTGATAGACATAGTTTTCAGGTCAGTTGAGAAGAAGAAAAAGCACAAGGATTTTCAGTTGCATGAAAAGTAAAGTGGCCACCTTGACAACAGAGACAAGAGTTAGAGTTAACAGTCCCCAACTGACTTAAAGCTACATACCCACCAAATATCCCTTCTCTTTCTTTTTGATTCTGATTCATCACTTACTCAAGCACACACAGGTTAGGACCTCCCAGAATTGGAGGTGCTCTCACCTTTGGTGATTAAATCTAAAGATGGATAGGGTAGACTTAATCTAATTATCACAGTTGTTTTGATAATTAAATGAGAGAACTTATGTAAAATGCATTTTATCTCTATTTTTTAAGATGTTTAGGGGCAGCTACAATGGCTCAGCAGATAAAGAGCCAGATTAGGTCCAGCCTCAGGCAATTCCTAGATATGTGACCCTGGGCACATCACTTAAACCCCATTGCCTAGCCCATACAGCTCTTCTGCCTTGGAACCAATAAGCAGTACTGATTCTAAGAATGTAAGGGTTTAAAAAAAATAACAAGAAAGAAATTCAATTCCCCCTAACCAGGATTGGAGGGAGCCCTAGGTCTGAGAGATAAACCATCTTCCTAACTCCTAAGCAAAGAAATTATACTTTGAAATGTAGCCAATGGGAACAATGGCAGAACAGAGGTTTTGGCACAAGGCATGGAAAAGGAAACAGCAAAATGCCATTACGTATAATAAGAAATATACTTAATTAATGTGTTCTGTTGTTTAGAATCAATGGTAGACAGAGCCATTAACTATGAAAGCTGAGAAAGCAGGGAAGACTTTGATGGAGAGATCAATACAGGGGTTAACCAGTGCAGACAGGAAAGAAGAGCCTAGGGCAAAGAGGAAGTCATTGGCCAGCAAGTGATATTTAAACACTAGTCAGCTGTCCGAGACTTTGTTTCTATCAGAAGCTCAGCTTTTGTCTTCTTCTTGCTTCATAAATCAGTCTGTCAACAAGGATTTATTAAGTACATCCTTTGTGCCAGGCAGCATGCTAAGTATCAGTACTAAACTAGAAGTCCACTCCCCACCAAGTCCCTGGGTAACTGGCCACTATTCATCTATGTTGCTGTTATTCAGTCATTTCAGTTGTGTTCAACTCTTCAGGACCCCTTTGGAGGTTTTCTTCACGAAGATACTAGAGGGGTTTGCCATTTTCTTTTCCAGGTCATTTTACAGATGAGGAAACTAAGGCAAACAGGGGTAAGTGACTTGGCCAGGTTATATGGCTAGTATCTGAGGCTGGATATGAACATAGAAAAATGAGTCTTCCTGACTCCAGACCTGGCGTTCTAGCCACTGTGGCACCCAAGTCAAAATGACCTAATAGAAATAATAGTCAAGGAGCAGCTAGGTAGTTCAGTGGATAAAGAGCTAGACCTGGAGATAAGAGGTCCTGGGTTTAAATATGCTCTTAGATACTTCTAGCTGTGTGACCCTGGGCAAATCACTTACCCCTAATTGCCTAGCTCTTACTGTTCTTCTGTCTTGGAACCCATTCTTAGTATTGTTCTAAGTCAGTCGATATCAGTTAGAAAAAAAAAAAAAAGAAATGATAATCCATCTCCTACTCTTTGCACACATCTAGTTTGGAATCCCTGAGAAAGAAGCTTCAAGGTTAAACTTGGCTGCTACCTACTATCAATATTTTTCTTGATCCCCTCATTGTTATTCTTCTCACTCACTTGTAATTATTTTGCATTATTTTTTATTTACATATCCATGTTTATGTGTCACTTCCTACCCCTAGAGGAACATAAGTTCCTGGATGAGTTTCCTAGTTGTTCCATTGTTTTTCTGTATGGTATAGTAGATAAAGTGCTATAAAGAGCCAGAAAGATATGGGCTTGAATACTGCCTTTAAGATCTATCTCCTAGGACTGCTATGAGGATCAAATGAAATAATGTATATAACATTATTTGAAACCTTAAACTGCTACATATGCCATATATTATTTATTATCTCAATTCTCCGTATTTTTATGCCCAATTTTCCCAACTAGACTACACACTCCATTAAAGCACAGATCATGTCCTATTCAAATTTGGCCTCAGACACTTAGTAGCTGTGTGACTCTAAGAAAGTTTCTTAACCCTTGTTTGCCTCAGTCTCCTCATCTATAAAATGAGCTAGAGAAGAAAGTGACAAACAATTCCAGGATCTTTGCCAAGAAAACCCCAAATGGAGTCATGAAGAGTCAGACCCTACTATAACTGAACACAAAAGACATGTCTTATTTAAACTTTGCATATACCAAGGAGTTTAATATTTTAAAATTTGAAGTCACAACCCTCTGGTCTTTGGATATTTTATCTGTAAAATTGTGGACTTGTTAAGTCATTTCCATCATGTCTGGCTCTTTGTGATGCCATTTGGGGTTTTCTTGGCAAAGATACTGAAGATTTTCCATTTTCTTCTCTCATTTTACAGATGAGGAAACTGAGGCCAACAGGGTTAAGTGACTTGCTTAGGGTCACATGGCTAATAAGTGTCTGAGCCGGGATTTTAATACAGTTCTTCTTAACTGCAGGCCCAGAACTCTATCCACTCTCTACCTGCTAAGGTATATATATATGTATATACCATATATATATATACACACACATATATATATATATATATATATACCTATAGCTTGAAAACTTGATAAGATTTTTGCATGCTAGTGTATAAGTATTTTTAACTATGTGATAATTGCACTTGTGCCCTATACACTATAGGTGATGATGTTGTGGTTGAAGTGGGTTGTTGTTGACAATGCATGCCTATCTATACCATTCTGCATATATATGTGAGGTAGGAAGGAGGAAAAGGAAGACAGGAGAGAGCCAGAGAAAGAAACAGAGAGACAGACATTAGAGACAGTGAAAGAAACTGAGAAAGAAAATGAATCTGACCCTGTATGCATGCAAGAAGGAAGAAGGGGTTTGGAAAAGGTGGAAACAGCTTCCAGAGGTCAGGACTAAAGGCTCACTTTACCTGGCATTTGATTTTAGTCTCTGAGAACAAAGAAACAGCATAATTGTAGATATGGCATTAAAAGATCTAGGTTCAAATTCTGATTCTGTTTAAGGACTTAATTCTCTGTGTGACCTGAGGCACTTAACTTCTCTGGGTCTGATTCCTCTTCTATGAAATGGGAAAACTTGACTCACCAAACTCTAAGGTCTAAATCTATGATCCTTTGCTTGATGATCCTATAAATGAGGACTTCCAATTTCATTTTGGAGCATATGGTCTCTGCTGGAGAAATGTGTTTGGCTGTGTTTCTGATAGATGGCTGGCAAACAGGACAGGAAACTTAGGCATATTAAAAAAAAACAACAAAACAACCAAGGTGAAGAATAAGAAAAACTTTCAGAGCTATTTCTTTCCTATTTCTAATATAGACTCCATCAAATCGGACCTCTGATGCTCAGAATCCCTTCTAGGATATAAACTCTTAAGGACAAAGACTATGTCATACACCTGTCTCCCTAATACCACACCTTCATATGTATTCACTGGACTAAACTGGATTCCCAGCTTTTGATTTTTGGTCAATTGCCATCTTGTTCCACCTCTATTAATGCTTCTACCTAACCTAATTTTAAAAATCACCATTCTGGTTATTCCTAATAAACAAACTCAGCAAAGGGGTTCTAGGCTAAAAAGGTCCTACAGATTTGACTTCTTCCTTTTTTCTTCTTTTACTATCTTCATCATCCTCTTCCTTCCTATCCTCCCCTGGGAGCTGGAACTCCATCCATCCTAGGCTCATCAATTCATACTCAAATAGAAATAAATTCCTATAGGCAACACATTGAATTTCCCAGGCATTATTTAAATTTTGTTCTAGTAATACTGGTGAGTACCCTGTAATTCAATAATAGTAGTCTCTCCTGACTCTTAGCACATTCACTGACTGTCCCTCATTCCTGTGTTTGTTTAGCCCCAAAGTATCAAACTTAAACCCCACAAAATTCACCAGTATTACTAGAACAAGATTTAAATAATGCCTGGGAAATGTTTAACAAAAATATAACGAAGATAATTTTAATTTGTGGTTTTTTGCATCAATGTGTTGCCTATAGGAATTTATTTCTATTTGAGTATGGCCCACTGGTCTAACCAATTGGATATCAAAGTGTTGGCTGGTGATCCCTGGAGGTTCCTAAGATCCTTTCTGAGGGTCTACATAGTTAAAACTATTTTTATAATAATTCTATAACATTTTATTTTTTAATATGGTAAATATGCAGATATAAATATAGAACCCTCATAAACAAAACCTCTTTTGGAGGGGGAAAATGTCCTCTATAACTTTTAAAAATGCAAATGAGTCCTGTTACCAAAAAAGTTTGAGAACTACTGGTTTAACCATGCCCTGATTTAACAGTTAACTAAAATTCTTTGTTTTTGCTATCACAAAAGCATTGATATAAATATTTTGGACTTTTCTATCTTTGAGTTCCTTGGAATATATATCTAGCAGTGGTATCTCTGGGTCAAAGAATATGGATATTTCAGTTATTTTAAAGTATAATTCCAAATTGCTTTCCAACTTCACCAGTTTTGCAGCAGTGAATTGGTGCTATCTTTCTGTAACCTCTCCAAAATCTTTCACCATCTTTTCCAAGTTTCTGGTTGTGAAATAAAACCTCAGCATTATTTTAATTTGCATTCCTTTTATCATTAGTGATGTGGAACTATTATCATTATTGTTAACGATACATGATTCTTCTTTGAAGAACAATTTGTTTTCTGACAACTTATCCACTGGCAGAATGGCTCTTAACTTTATATATTGGTATTAATTCCTTTTTTATCTTGGATATCAGATCTTTATCAGAGATATTTGAGGTGGAGTTCTCCACCCCATCTCCCCCATGGAATCTTTTCTTTCTTATCCTAGCTGCATTGATTTTGTTTGTGCAAAAGCTTTCCAATGTCATGTAATCTAAATGATCTGTTTCATCTTTTCTGAGATCCTCTATCCCTTGTTTAGTTAAGAGTTTCCCCCCTGCAATTACTATGAATGATACATTATCTTAAGATATTCTGTTTTCTTATGGCATGATCTTTTATATTCAAGTCACATGTGCATTTTGAGTTTATTCTAGAGACCATTCTTTGCTTCTATCTAACTACAGTGAAGCCACAAATCAAAGGAGTGAGCAGGATCTGTGAAATAGCTCAGCCCAGCCCTTTAACTCTCCTTCCAATTTAGCCCAAGGTGATTAGGAAAACCCTTATCCAGGAGACACCAGAACACATTCAGTAAGATCCTGGACCCCATTCGGCATTCCATCTGTCCTATCAGTCAGTCCATCTGCTCCAACTGCCTCTCCTCTCTGCCAGCCATCTGCCTGGCCCACTCAGGGACCTCTCCTCCTGACACCTCTCAGATCCATTTGGAATTACTAAGCGGGGCCATGAGGAGTAGGAGAATAGGAGCCAGAGCTTGACTGCCTTAGACCAACTCCCATATGGCAAAGGGAAGGAGGAGCCCTGGGGCAGAGGTGGGGGGGAGAGAAGGATATTGAACCAGCTCCTTCAGCTCTAGTAGAGGAAAATGGGTACTTCTGAGGTTAGGGCTGTTGTATTTATCATCCCATCCTTCCCCACTCACATCCTAGAGTTTCTATGGGTCAGGAAGCATGAAAGAGGAAGAGAAGGAAATAAGGTAAAGATAAGATAAATGCTGGAGGTAATGCCAAGAATTTATATCAAGAACAAAGAAGCTCTTTAATGTTGGATAGAGAATAGCAATAAATAAGAGGACTATTCAGCACTGAAGACTGGGGGGGGGGCGGGGTGGCAGTGAAAGGAGATTTAAGTCTCTTAGAGAGAGTATGATTTAGTGAATATAGAGCATGGTCTTAGATACAGAAAGGCCTGGGTTCAAGTCTCAATCTAATACATATACTAGCTGGTGACACCGGGCAACTTGGTATTAGACTACCAATTTCCCAGGAACTCCCTGAAACTGTAAGTTGCAGAACAGGTACCAATCCTCATTGGTAAAGGGAGTTCTTTAAATCACATCTAGTCAAAAGAAAAATGTTGGTGTTACCTATTGAAAGTAATTTGGCTTTCTGAAAGTGACCTATTACTCTCTCCTCTTGACTTTTCTCTTTCACAGTTGTTTCGCCCTCTTTCTCATTCCTCCTTTGTGTCTCTTTCAAAGTCATTCCTCTTTCCCTTAACTCTCTAATTATTCCTCCTCTTGGGGGAATCATTGCAATTTCAGAGGAAAACTAAGGTACTACAAAGTACCTTATAAAAAGTTCCCTTGGGATGATCCCTAATCAGACCCCATAATCCCCAATCTATAACCCTTGGGAGAGTGTCACTTTCTATTCAAAACACTTAGTCAGGTTTTGTAGAAACCTTTTTAGGATTAAATCAAAGAACAGAAAGACCTGAAGTTGGAATCTTAGGGAAGCCCAGGGGTACAGTCCAATAAGGAAAATGTAAATGCCTTAAACCTACACTAAAAAAGGTTCTAGCAGCTTTGGAATTCAATTTAATTCAGGGAGCATTCATTTAGCACCTACTATTTATAAAGAAATATGCCAAGCTCTGAGGGTACAAATACAATAATGAAACTATATCTGCTCTCATCCTTACTAGGTCAAGGAATTATACCATTGCAGGCCAGGTGTTTTCAGTCTGTTTGCCACCCAAAACAAAATATGTGTAAGTTCTGAAAGATACTCAGGGCTGATCAAATCAATATGTAAATTCTTACACTGAGAAAGGAAACTTTGATAAATACAACATATGAAGTTAAAGAAAATGGGAACTACACAGCCTCTTCTTCCCTTCTGCATTTTTTTAAACCCTTATTTTCCATCTTAGAATCAATACTGTACATTGGTTCCAAGGGTTAGGCAATGGGGGTGAAATGACCTGCTCAGGGTCACATATCCAGGAAGTGTCTGAGGCCAGATTGGAACCCTCTTGTCTCTTGGCCTAGCTCTCAATTCACTGAGCCACCTAGCTATCCCCTTCTGCATTGATTTTTTAAAAAATTCTTTTCTTCCATCTTAGAATCAATACTGTATATTGGTTCCAAGGCAGAAGAGCGGTAAGGGCTAGGCAATAGGGGTTAAGTGACTTGTCCAAGGTCATGGAGCTAGGAAATATCTGAGGTCAGATTTGAACCCATTTGAATCCCATCTTATATATGTGTATATACATATTATATGTGTGTGTATATATGTATGTATGTGTGTGTATATACACACACACACACACACACACACACACATATATATATATATATATATATTTCAGCATATTCAGACCATCCTAGTGTTCCCTGGCCATCTTTATGCTATGACATTGGGAGAAGTCTTCCTTATTATTCCCACATTTTCCACCTCCAGCTCTGGCAACAATAATCAAATCAAATCAACATCATCATTGCTGGAAAGGATGCATCCATCAAATTTGTCCCATGGTTCCCCCTTAGCATCCCAGTGACTTCCCAAACCAAAATAAAATATCCTTCCCTGGACACCATTCCCTTCTATGGATCCCCCATCCCTATTAGGACATCAGCTCCTTAAGAGCAAAGATCATCTTGCTTTTTGTGTTTGTATCCCTGGTGTTGAGCTCAGTGCAGTGCACATAATAAATGCTTCATAAAGGCTTTTTCATTCATTCATTGATTCATTCAGTACAAGCTCGGGGGCCTGTTAGGAACCTTGACCAGGCCTGTAGGTCTATCCATCTCTTCCCCCATGAAAATGCTCACTTTGAGTTCATGCCTTCTCTTCTCTGCATCCTCCTCATTATGTGACATGATTGCTCTGTTGTAAATGAAATGTCAGGAGCATGAAATATACCAGGTAAATGGTGCCAGCTCATCCCTCAGGAGGAAAGAGGGAAATGAGACTGCTTGGTTACAAATTATATCTCTCCCTCTTTTTTTCCCCAAGTCCTAATGTAGACACTACTCAAATTCCCTGAGGCTGAGGTTGTCACAGAGACAGGACAGGGGTGGGTAGTTCTGGGGAGACCGCTGGGCAAATTAGAAAGATCAGGCAGAAATTACAGAGGAAGCAGTTTCAGATAGCCATCCTTACATCCAAGGAGCACGAATAAGGAGACATGGGGTCCAAAGAGCTTCAAGTCATCTATCCCTTAGGGGAACTGGACCCTGCTACTTCAGGTGGTGTTATTGAACCCCTCTGCTCTGCAAAGGTTAATTGTTACCATTATTGTTCAGCTTCGTGACCCCATTTGGGATTTTCTTAGCAAAGATAGAGTGGTTTATCATTTCCTTCTCCAGCTTATTTTACAGATGATGAAACTGAGGCAAACAGGGTGAAGTGACACCAACCTCCTCCCCGTCCCCAGTTGCTTCTGCTTCCTCTTATTTCTGTCCAGATCCTCTGAAAAGAGAACAGTCCAGGTAACTACTCTGGGCCTCAGTTTTCTCATGTGTAAAAAGAGGGTGGAGGGAACGAGATGATCTCTAGACCTCCTTCCAGCTTTGTGGTATACGTGGACATAAATATAGAACCCAAATCTGAAGAATATGATGAGACACCAAAAATTAGAGCCTTTAAACTCTGACCTGAGGAATTTGGACAGTCTATCTTCTGATCATAGAATTATAGATTTGGAGCTTGGCCTTACAGGCCATCTAGTCTAACCCCCTTGTTTTACAAATGAGGCAAACTGAAGGGAGTGGGGAATAATTGTCAGGTTTCTACCATATTTCAACTGAGTCAGCCTCTTCCTTCCTTTCTCCATTGTCTGCTATACTAATGTAGTGGGATACAATTAAAAAAAAGAATCCTTTGAGTATTCTTTCCTCAACAGGGACATGTAATTCCTTCCCTCTTCTTCAGGCTGGGGCATCCCTGCCCCGGCTTTCAATGCCACCAAAGTCTATCCCCCACCAGGGTCAAGACTACAGTTGCCCTAGCAGGGTGGGACAAGACAGCCAGGCATCCATTTTCATCTTCCCAGGAGCTACAGTCAAATAGAAAAATCAATAATCTATTTTTCCTTATTAAAACACTCAAAAGACAAATAACATGAAGAAAGGTGGGGGAAGACAACATGAAGAGAGACCAGGGCTAGAATGAAAACAGCCTCTTTCTTTGTTCATTTTCCTAATAAACTTATCTGGGAACAATGACAGGGAAATCCTGGCTTCCTTGGAACAACCACTTTCCCTGCATTTCCAGAGCCTACTCTTTAGCTACCCTTCCTGGAAAGATTTTTGAAGGGAGTCTTCCTCAGGATTTTCCAAGGGAAACTAGAGGGAAGGAGGAGTGCACAGCTGTTCTAGAGCCCCCTATTCAAGATGTATTTGTTGGAAGGCTTCTGGAAGTAAGAGCCTTCCCCCCAACACACAGGCTGTTTGATTAATAGCTGAACAGCTTCACCTGGTGGTCAAATCTGAGACTGCAATGCCTGCTTGACATTCAATTCTTAGGATCATAAATTTAGAAGTAGGAAAGGATCTTAGGAGCTATCTCCTGGGGCCCCAAGAGTTTAGTTGATTTGCCACAAAGATAGTAAGTAGCAAAAATGAGGATTGAACCTGGGGTCCTCAGATTCCAAATTCATTTCTTTTTTTATACTTTTCCAAGCATGGGGGGTGGACCACCATGCACACCAAAGAGACAGCGCTCGCTCTCTCTCTCTCGCTCTCTCTCTCGCTCTCTCTCTCTCTCGCTCTCTCTCTCTCTCTCTCTCTCTCTCTCTCTCTC
>NC_058133.1:231533900-231558359 GCF_016433145.1 Gracilinanus agilis | reverse complement strand
AAGGAAAGAAGGAAAGAAGGAAGGAAGGAAAGAAGGAAGGAAGGAAGAAAAGGAAAAGAAAAAAGAAAGGAAAGAAGGAAGGAAGGAAAGAAGGAAGGAAGAAAAGGAATCTGCAAAGAGAATATTCATGATCTTGAAATGTAGGTCATACAGCAACCAGCATGGGGTATAGTGGCTTATCTAAAGCTGTACCCCAGAGAGTTATATTATATGGAATGATAAATTCCTCTTGGACCCAATAAATATCATAGACTACTTTGCACTAGTGCTGATGTACTCTTGTCAGACTGGTTCAAAACCTCACACAAGTCACAAATAGGCAGATGGGAAAATAGAGTAGATGGGGACAGATAAGTCACCCCAACCTGGTTTACTCCCACCATCCACCTCCTTCACTCCTATTTATGTTCTACTGAATAGAGCAAGAGAAATTCATGCAGCTATGCTGATTGGGCCCATTACAAATTTATGTTATACAATCTAGACTAGAGTTCTTGTTACAAGGCAATTCTTTTAAATCTCCCTATCCCATTTACTACAGCAAATATTCCAAACCATTTTATCCCTCCTCAAGATTTTTCATTGCACCTCCACCACTCACCTTCTTATCTAAAGATCTTGCCTTGTACTTCACCCAAAATATTCAAGCCATTTGCTGAGAACTCTTTCTTTTCCCTTCATCCTCATCATCCATCATTCATATATCTTTCACCACTATCTTCTCATTTATTCCTGTCTCCACTGAAGAGCTGGCACTTCTCCTTGCCAAAACTAACCACTGTATATGTACCCTTGAGCTTAACTTCTATTATTTTCTCCAAGGGATTGTCTCCACTATCATGCTTATTTTCTTTCTCATCTTTAGTCTATATCTCCTGGCTCCTTCCATGCTACATACAAATACAACCATGTCTCCCTCATTCTGAAAAAACTTTCCCTTGATCATTAGCCATTTCTGTTAGCTTTCATCTTATATGGTCTTCCCTTCTCAGCTAAATTGTACCTCCACTTGTTCATAGGTCACTCCTTCCATTATCTTCCAAATTCACTGCAGTCTAGCTTCCAACCTCATCATTCAACTGAAATGATTCCCTCTAAAATCACCATTGATTTCTTTTTTTAATAATTTTTATTTTTTAGAAAAGTTATGCATGGTTACATGATTCATGTTCTTACTTTCCCCTTCACTCCCCCACTCCCCCCCCCCCATAGCCGATGTGCATTTCTACTGGTTTTAACATGTGTCATCTATCAAGACCTATTTCCATATTATTGATAGTTGCATTGGTGTGGTCATTTCAAGTCTACATCCCCAATCATGTCTGCCTCAACCCATGTGTTCAAGCAGTTGTTTTCCTCTGTTTTTCCACTCCTGTAGTTCTTCCTCTGAATGTGGGTATCGTTCTTTTCCATAAATCCCTCAGAATTGTCCTGTGTCATTGCATTGCTGCTAGTACAGAAGTCCATTACATTCGATTTTACCACAGTGTATCAATCTTCTGGCTCTGCTCCTTTCACTCTGCATCAATTCCTGGAGGTCATTCCAGTTCACATGGAATTCCTCCAGTTTATTATTCCTTTGAGCACAATAGTATTCCATCACCGGCATATACCACAATTTGTTCAGCCATTCCCCAATTGAAGGGCATACCCTCATTTTCCAGGTTTTTGCCACCACAAAAAGCAAGGCTATAAATATTTTTGTACAAGTCTGTTTATTTATGATCTCTTTGGGGTACCAACCCAATAATGGTATGGCTGGATCAAAGGGCAGGTAATCTTTTATAGCCCTTTGAATATATTTCCAAATTACCATCCAGAATGGTTGGATCAGTTCACAACTCCACCAGCAATGCATTAATGTCCCAATTTGGCCACATCCCCTCCAACATTTGTTACTCTCCCCCTTCTCTCATTTTAGCCAATCTGCTAGGAGTGAGGTGATACCTCAGAGTTGTTTTGATTTGCATTTCTCTAATTATTAGAAATTTAGAACACTTTCTCATGTGCTTATTGATAGTTTTGATTTCTTTATCTGAAAATTGTCTATTCATGTCCCTTGCCCATTTATCAATTGGGGAAAGGTTTGAATTTTTTATTCAATTGATTTAACTCCAATATTTGAGTAATTAGACCTCTGTCAGAGTTTTTTGTTATAAAGATTTTTTCCCCAGGTTGTTGTTTCCCTTCTGATTTTGGTTGCATTGTTTTTGTTTGTACAAAAGCTTTTAAATTTAATATAATCAAAATCATTTATTTTACATTTTGTAATTTTCTCTAATTCTTACTTGGTTTTAAAATCTTTCCTTTCCCAGAGATCTGACAGGTATACTATTCTGTGTTCACTTAATTTGTTTATAGTTTCCCTCTTTATATTCAAGTCATTCACCCATTCTGAATTTATCTTGGTGTAGGGCAGTGGTTCCCAAACTTTTTTGGCCTACCGCCCCCTTTCCAGAAAAAATATTAGTTAGCCCCCCTGGAAATTATATATTTTTAATTTTACTAGCAATTAATAGAAAAGATAAATGCACCTGTGGCCATCACTACCCCACTGGATCATTGCAGCACCCACCGGGGGGTGGGGGTGGCGCCCACTTTGGGAATCACTGGTGTAGGGTGTGAGATGTTGATCTAAACCTAATCTCTCCCATATTCTTTTCCAAATTTCCCAGCAGTTTTTGTCAAATAGTGGATTCATGTCCCAAAAGTTGGGCTCTTTGGGTTTATCATACACTGTCTTGCTGACATCACTTACTCCAAGTCTATTCCACTGATCCTCCCTTCTGTCTCTTAGACAGTACCATATCATTTTGATGACCCAGAATGCTTTATGGTATAGTTTAATATCTGGTACTGCTAGGCCCCCTCCCTTCACATTTTTTTTCATTATTTCCCTTGATATTCTTGATCTTTTGTTATTCCAAATGAACTTTGTTATAGTTTTTTTTTTAATTGAGTAAAGAAGTTTTTTGGAGTTTGATAGGTATGGCACTAAATAAGTAAATTAATTTGGGTAGAATGGTCATTTTTATTATTTAGCTCATCCTACCCATGAACAAACAACATTTTTCCAATTGTTTAGAACTAGTTTTAATTGTGTGGAAAGTGTTTTGTAGTTGTTTTTCATATAATTCCTGTGTTTGTTTTGGTAGATAGATTCCTAAGTATTTTATATTATCTAGGGTGATTTTAAATGGTGTTTCTCTTTCTACCTCTTGCTGCTGTGATGTGTTGGAAATATATACAAATGCTGATAATTTATGTGCATTTATTTTGTATCCTGCAACTTTGCTAAAGTTGTTGATTATTTCTTCTAGCTTTTTAGTTGATTCTCTAGGATTTTTTAAGTATACTATCATATCATCTACAAAGAGTGATAGCTTAGTCTCCTCATTGCCTATTTTGATACCTTCAATTTCTTTTTCTTCTCTAATTGCTACTGCTAGTGTTTCTAGTACAATGTTAAATAATAGAGGTGATAATGGGCATCCTTGTTTCATGCCTGATCTTATTGGGAAGGCTTCTAATTCATCCCCATTGCATATGATGTTTGTTAATGGTTTTAGATATATACTGTTTATTATTTTTAGGAAAGGTCCTTCTATTCCTATACTTTCTAGTGTTTTCAATAGGAATGGGTGCTATATTTTGTCAAAGGCTTTTTCAGCATCTATTGAGATAATCATGTGATTTTTGTTTGTTAGACTGTTGATATACTCAATTATGTGAATGGTTTTCCTAATGTTGAACCATCCTTGCATTCCTTGTATAAATTTTACATGATCGTGGTGGATGATCCTCTTGATCACTTGCTGGAGTCTTTTTGCTAGTATTCTGTTTAAGATTTTTACATCTATGTTCATTAGGGAGATTGGTCTGTAGTTTTCTTTCTCTGTTTTTGATCTACCTGGCTTTGGAATCCATATCATATTTGTGTCATAAAAGGAATTTGGTAGGACTCCTTCTTTGCTTATTATATCAAATAATTTGTATAATATTGGAATTAATTGTTCTTTGAATGTCTGATAGAATTCACTTGTGAATCCATCAGGCCCTGGCGATTTTTTCTTAGGGAGTTCTTTGATGGCTTGTTCAATTTCTTTTTCTGATATTGGATTATTTAAGTATTCTATTTCTTCTGCTGTTCCCTATTTCTTTTTCTCCATATATCTATTAACTCTAATTTTCTAGGATTTCATGCACCTCTCTTATCTCTTTCTTATTTATTTTTTGGTTTGATTTACCTAGGTCTGACAGGGGAAGGTTGAGGTCACCCACTACTATAGTTTTGCTCTCTATTTTGTCCTTGAGCTACACTAGCTTCTTCTTTAGAAATTTGGATGCTATGCCGTTTGGGGCATACATATTGAGTATTGATATTTCTTCATTGTTTATACTGCCCTTTATTAGGATGTAATTACCTTCCCTATCTCTTTTAAACAGATCTATTTTTACTTTGGCTCTGTCAGAGATCATGATAGCAATCTCTGCCTTCTTTTTCTCATTTGAATCCCAATAGATTTTTCTCCATCCTTTCATTTTTACATGCGTTTTTCTTGTAGACAACATATGGTCAGATTTTGGTTTCTAATCCACTCTGCTATTTGCTTCCATTTTATGGGTAAGTTCATCCCATTCACATTCAGAGTTATAATTATCAACTGTGTATTCCCAGACATTTTGATTCTCTCTCCTTGTCCTATCCTTTCTTCTTTCACTGTTTCCTTCTATACCAGTGTTTTGTTTTTAATCAGTTCCTATAATCTCCTCCCTTGTTGTACTTCCCTTTCTACCCATCCCTTCTTATTTCCCTCTTATTGTTCTTTAAAGCTCCACCTTGCTCCCCACCCACCAAGCCCTCATTCTCCCTAGTATTGCTTCCCTTCCCACCAGTCCGTTTGTTTTCTATAGGACAAGAATCAATTCTCTGCCCCAATGGATCCGATTGTTCTTCTCTCTTTAAGTTAATTTCAATGCACTTACGAATTAAGTATTTCCTTTCTCCAACCTCTTTACCCTTCCATTGTATTGGTCTTCTCCCCTGTTAGCCCCATGCACTTCTTTATGAAATATAAATTTACTCCATTTTGTCTGTTCCCCCCTTTCTCTTAATATTATCTCCTTTTTTACCTCTAGTTTTGTGTATATGTTTGTGTGTATATTCATATATACAAACATACATATATTTTGACATTTCGTCCTATACAATTTGTCCCTGTTCCCTCTAATTATACTTCTTCTATCTACCCTGTTGGTAATAGCAATATTTAAGATTTATCAATATCTTCTTTTCTTATTGTCAATTGAGCTTATTGGGTCCCTTAAAGAAAATATTTTTTGTTTTTTGTTTTGTTTTGTTTTTGCCCCCACTCTCTTAATTACCTTATAGTGATTCTCTTGAGTTCTGTGTTTGAGCAGCAAACTCTGCTTAAATCTGGTTTTTTATTTATGAATGCTTGGAAGTCTTCGATTTTGTTGAATGACCCTACTTTCCCCTGCAAGAATATAGTCAATTTTGCTGGATAGTTAATTCTTGGTTGTAGACCTAGCTATCTTGCTTTCTGGAATATTGTATTCCACGCCTTCCTGTCCTTCAATGTAGATGCAGCCAGATCTTGTGTTATCCTAACTGTGGTTCCCTGGTATCTGAATGACTTCTTCTTAGCATCTTGTAATATTTTTTCCTTGGTCTGGTAGTTTTTGAATTTGGCTATAATATTTCTGGAAGTTCTTAGTTGTGGATTAAATGTAGGGGGTGATCTGTGGATTCTTTCTATTTCCACTTTTCCCCCTTGTTTGAGAATGTCAGGACAGTTCTCTTGTATAATTTCCTGTAGGATGATGTCCAAACTTTTCCTTTTGTTGTGATGTTCTGGCAGTCCAAAAATCCTTAAATTGTCTCTTTGAGATATCTTTTCCAGATCTGTAGTGGTGTCAATGAGGTGTTTCATATTTTCCTCAAATTTTTCATTTTTTCATTTTGTTTTATATATTCTTGCTGCCTTGTGAAGTCATTTGCTTCTAGTTGTTGAATTCTAATTTTTTTTTTAATTTTAAACCCTTAACTTCTGTGTATTGACTTATAGGTGGAAGATTGGTAAGGGTAGTAAATAGGGGTCAAGTGACTTGCCCAGGGTCACACAGCTGGGAAGTGTCTGAGGCCGGATTTGAACCTAGGACCTCCTGTCTCTAGGCCTGGCTCTCAATCTACTGAGCTACCCAGCTGCCCCCGAATTCTAATTTTTAAAGATTGAATTTCATCCCTGGCTTTTTGGTCATCCTTCTCCTTCTGGTCTGCTTTTCTTTGTAGATCATCTTTTGCCTTCTTTGCTTCATTTTTCAGCTGGTCAATTTAGGCTTTTAAGAATTATTTTCTTGTTTTAGATCATGTATTTCCTTTACCCAATTGCCTTCAGCCTCTGTTGATTGTTTTCTGAGTTCTTGAGTTATTTGGATTTTGAGTTCTTGAGTTAATTGAATTTTGAGTTCTTGAGTTAATTGAATTTTAAGTTCTTCTAAAGCCTGTGTCCATTTCACTGAATTTTCTTTGTTTTTTTCTTGGTGTTCCTTTATCTTCTTCTGATCCATTTGCTCTTTATTCAATTTCTGGTTAAAAGCTATAGATTGTGGTTTCTTTTTTGCTGTTGTTTACTCATATTTTTTCCTTCTTTCTCCCCCTAATGGGCTGTAATCTTTATCCTCTGATCATATTTTTGAGCTTGGGCTATTCAGCCCTGGGAGGGCTTCTTCTCTGTTTTGTTGATTAATTAGGTTAGTGGGGCCTGAGGTCAGATTTTCCACAGCTGTTGATGAAAGCAAAAGAAGTGAATTTGGCTACTTTCCTTGTAGTCTGTGGGGGAGTGTTGTTGGAGCTTCCCAGCCCTCTGAAGACTTCTTGTCTGCTGTGCTGATAGGATTAAACCAGGTGGGATTAATCTGCTCAGCTCCAAGTGCCCTGAGGTCAGATTTTCCCCAGCTGGTGGTAAAAGCTAGAGAGGTGAGTTCTGCTTCATTCACTCTAGTCTGTGGGGGAGGGGTGTTGGAGCTTCCCAGCCCTCTGAAGATCTCTTGTCAGTTGTATTGATAGGATTAAGCATGGGTGTGGTTGATCTACACTGCTCCAGAGTACTCTGAGGTCAAAGCCTCAAGAGAAAGGGGGGAATAGCACAAGATGGAGGGCATATTCACTGTCTCTGGGTTTTCCCCCAGCAGCTTGCCTGCTGTCTGTGATCAAAGCCTTGAGTTTGGCACAGCTGGGCCAGTGAGGCACTCTCTCAGACTAGTGGCCCAGCCCACCCAGGGATTCCAGTATCCGCTAGAGACTCCACACATTAGGTGGAGGAGGGGATCTGGGATCTTCCTCCTTTCTTTCCCCTCCCACCTGAGAGTTCCAAGAATTCAGGCTTTTTTTTTCCTCTCTTTTTTTCCATCTACCTTTTTAGTTGGGTTTAGCTAGAGGATCCCTCAGCTCTGTTGTGTTGTCAGATTTGGTTTTCTGTTCCCTTGGAGCCCTTTGTCCTTAATTGGTGGTGAAGGGCTTTATGGAGGTTTGGAGCCTTACTGCTTCTACACCGCCATCTTCCCAGAATTCCAACCAATCCTCACATTGATTTCTTAATTAGCAAGTTGAATGGCCTTTTTTCAGTCTTTATCTCTTTTTGACCTTTTCTCAATCCTCATCCTTCTTGACCAGGGGGTCGGCAACCTTTTTGGCTGTGAGAGCCATAAATGCCACATTTTTTAAAATGTAATTTTGTGATAGCCGTACAGTGCTCACAGTGTGCGCTCCTGTAACAATGCGCGCTCCTGTAACAGTGCCTGAAAAAAAATTGACTTTATTGCTCCTGCAGAAAAAGCCATATCTGGCCCTCAAAAGAGCCAGATATGGCTTGAGAGCCATACGGTGCCGACCCCTGTTCTTGACCATGATAGTAATTGAAATTTGATCACCTCTTCCCCTAGATTTTTGTGACAATGCTCTCTCCTAGATCTCCTGCTACTAGTTAATCATTCTTTCTCTGTCTACTTTGTGGGATGTTCATCCATGTCATGCTCCCTAAGATTCTATACTGGTTCCTCTCCTTCCCTCTATATTATTTTACTTGGTGATCTCATCAATTCTCATGGATTCACTTATCTCTATGCAAAGGATGTCTAGATCTAGATCTCCTGAACTGCCTTCCTTCTAGTCATGTTTTCTTGGGGGAAACAGTCTTCAGGACAGAGAATGTCCAACTAGCAGCCAATATCTCAAGGAAGAGGGCTATGTGAACTCATTTTTAAAAGCAGTTTTCTTTCCTAATTGGTGCCAGAAAGTCACTTTACTCTAGACTCAGTATTATCTTGTGCTGGGTGGGACTCAGTCAGGTACTTGGTCAACAAGCATTTATTAATCACTTACTAAATGGCCAGGCACTCTACCAAGCACAGAATGGTACCCACCCTCAAAGAGCTCAAGAACAAGTAGACAATATATAACTAGACACATAAAAGACATTTTCAGAGTGAGGAAGGTAATCTCACAGAGGAAGAGATAAGCAGCTGGGAGGACTAGGAAAGGTAAATACCCAGAAGATCAGATTTAATGAGTCTTGAAGGAAGCCAGGCAAAGTAAGAGGTAGAGATAAAAGCATTCTAAGCATGGGAATGTGCAATGCAAGGCCTGAAGATGTGGGATGGAGTGTCATGAACACAGAACAGCAAGTAGACTAGTGTAATTGGACTGTAGACTATGTGGGGAGATATAAGTTTAAGAAAACTGGAAAGGTCAGGAGAGCCCAAGCTGTGAAAAGCTTTAAATGCCAAATAAAAAAAACTTTATATTTGATTCTGAAGGTAATAGGGAGCCAATGGAGTTTACTGAGGGATAATGGTAGGGGGAACAGTAAAAAAGGCAAAACTATGTAGGGCAATAATAAGAAAGTTGGGTAGAAGAAAGGCCTCGGAGCAAAATAAATCTATCTTTCTGAGGTTAAAAAAAATTTAAGGCTTCTCCTCAAGCTCTTTAAAGTCAGTAATGGGATCTTTCAGCTAATTCGCATTTAATGAGAAGCCAGTATAACTGAATAAATAATAAAATGGTAAGCAAGTGGTAGGGATACAAGGAAATTATCCAAGAATTTAGTTTGGATTAGCTAACAGGAGAGGGGAAGCAAGGAGAATGTTGAGAATAAGAATGTAGGAGTGAAATGCTCAAAAACCAAAATACAAAGTTTAACTCCAAGCCACCTGTACATGAAGTTTGGGTGGTCCCTGAAGGATTGCTCTGAGTAAGCACATTAAATAGATGGGGCTCCTAATTGAGGGGTGGGGAGGAGAGGAGAAAGGAGTAGTCTTTGGCAAAGAAAAGGCTTCCTCAGAGCCCCAGCTTGATGAAAAGAGCCAGTAGCTCAACATGCCCTTTGATTTCCAGCACTTGTACCTCCAGAGACTACTAAGAGACTTCAGATGAGGGTGCTCTCTCCTTTCTAAACTGAGATGTGTTGTGAGGAGGATTACTTAATGATTATTTAGGAGATTTAGCAGGAAGGGCTTGAGAATTCTAAATGGAATGGGGAAGCAGGAAGTGTGGCTCTTGCTTTGAGACGGACTCCATAGTGGTTGAGACAAGTTGTAACTGACCCTGGGAGACCTCAGAGGAAGTGGAGTTTGCACCTTGATTTCCTGGGATCCTGGAGGATACTGTCACCTACTTGTGGGAGATTTTGGTAGAGACTATTAATCCCAACCTGAGTTGCAGGTTAACTTGGGCTGGGTTAGCTCCCAGAATCTACCCACCTGAAAGAATACAGCTAGTGGTCCTGGAGGAGCTTCAACATCACTGGAGTGTGTCAGGACTGTGCTGTAAGGATACCCACTTCAGTCCTGCTATCCTTTGGGCCCTGCCTTGTTTAGGTCTCAGTTCAGTGTAGATAAGTCCCTCCCCTGACCCTGTGGTTTGCCCTTAGTCTGGAAGTGTAGAAACCGCTATTCCCATCCTTTACCATAGTTCCCTTCATTAAATTTGTTACAAACTCTTGTCATTTGCTTGCTAGGCCCCTAGTCTAGATGGTGCAGGGTGACAGTTAGGCCTAACTAACACTTCTGTTAACAGACATTTTCCTTAGCAGTTAAACACAGTCTCCCTAACTTGTTAAGTCCCCATCTTTGTCATTCCTGTCTCCTACATACCCGTCTGGACCCACATTTAATATTTAAGTTAACTCCCCTGGTTTTCCCCATAAGAGATGTTATGACTCCTGAGTTGACAACATTCCTGATGACTATTTTACTATTTGCTTTGATAAATGTTTATAAAACATATGGTGGGTCAGTGCCACAAATATGCTATCTATGATTACTAGTGTTCATCCTTCATTTTATTTTTATTAATTTTTTCTAGATTACACATTGATAAAATTTTTAATAATTGTTTTCTGACATTTGCAATCCATGTTGGCTCCTTCTTCCATCTTCCCCCCACCAAGATGGCAGGTAATATGATATAGACTGTATATGTGTTTTCATATAATACATATTTCCATGTTGGTCATGTTGCAAAACAAGACATTATTTACACTAGAGAAAAATTCATAGAAGAAATAAAATGAAGAATGGTATGTTTCAATCTGCATTCAGACTCTAACAGTTCCTTCCATGGCAGTGGACAGTCTTTTTTTGTCACAAGTCCCTTAGAGTTGTCTTTGAACCTTGCTTTGTTGATAACAGGTCATTCACAGTTGATCATCATGCACTATTGTTACCATGTACAATGTTCTCCTGGTTCTACTCACTGCACTCTGTATCACTTCATATAAGTCTTTCTAGGTTTTTTTTTATCATCTTGTTTGTCATGTCTTATGGCATAATAGTATTTCATTAAAATAGTGGATATTAAAATTAATATGCAAAATACGAAATATTATATTTATGAATATTTTATTAATAATAAACTAAGAGAGACCTAACTGAAAGGTTACTAACCAGCCCAATCCCAGGAACAAAAGAGAAAGAGCGAGGAGTTACAGCCAAATATAAAACAGTAACATGACAATGCAAACGTGGAGGTGTTATGTTGATAATAACAGAGATGTTGGGAAGCTGATGGGTTGGCCTGAGCTAGAAACCTGCAGGACTCTCTCCTCCCTCATGCACAGGCTTGAGTGAGTAGGGAGGGACAGGTAACCTCCCACCAAGCATTTGGAATCAGTTGGAAATGAAGGCAGGACTGATGTCCTTTGGCAAGGCTCAGAAAAGGCAAATCTCTAATGAAGTTTACTTTCTCAACTTATATACCCCACAGGTTTGATTGAGGGACAAAGGAGAAGTAGATATCTTGATGTTAAGGACAGAGGAGGATCTGACTTCTTTGGCTGGCCACTGAAGGAACCAAGCTTTATGGTAGCTGTGAGTATGCCCAAAATGATAGTCAGGCACAACTACTAAAAGATGAGGTTTTTTATGTTGATAAAAGAAGAAGGGAAGACAGGGAAGGGGTATCAAGGATTTGGATAAGATCTAGGAAGCCCTGAACTGTTAGGTAGATACTGCCCCTCCCTCCCAGGAAAGGCTTTGTCTAGAAGGTTTGAGCTGAGACATGAAGGAAGTGAGAGATTCTGAAACAAAACTGGGAATAGATTGTTTTAGTCATGGGACACAGCCCATGTGAAGACACAGAAACAGGAGAGAAAGCACCATGAGTGAGGAACAGCAAGAAATGAAATTTGGCTGGACCAATGAGTGCTAGAAGAAGGGTAATGTATGAAACTGGAAAGATAGGTTAGGGCTGGAGGCAGCTAGGAGGCACAATGGATTGAGAGCCAGGATGATATGGAAGATCCTAGATTTTAATCTGTCCTCAGACACTTCCTAACTGTATGATGCTGGGCAAGTCACTTAACTCTCATTACCTAGCCCTTACCATTCTTCTGCCTTAGAACCATTATACAATATTGATTCTAAGATGGAAGGTAAGAGTTGTTTGTTTGTTGTTTGTTTTTTCTAAGATAGATTAGAGTCAGATTGTGAAGGTCTTTAAGCCCAACAGGGAACCACTGAAGTTTATTGATAGTGATATAGTAGAAATATGGTCAAATCTAAGCTTATGGAAAATCGTTTTGGCAATTGTAGATAGGACAGGCTAGAGTGAGGAGAGATTTGAAGCAGGGAGAATTAGGAGGGCACTATCAAGTTTACATAAAAATATAAATATTCAGTTTCCAAAAGGGTGTGTTCATATGAGTGTATTGAGAGAGAATGAGCTCCAGTCTTTCTTTTAATTCACATTCCTTATTTATACTTTATAACTTTGAGGAAGCACCTAAGCCAGACCAGTCCATGACTTTCCACTTCTCCACCTTCACCTCAACAGCTATCTTCTCATTCTGGCAGCACCTCTTCCCCTACAGCTCCTTCCCAAGCCTGAATCTGAGGAAATACCCATACCAGCCCCAAGCCATGATGCTCCACACTACTCATCCACCTTGCTGAGTCAGAACCTTCTTCTCTAGCCCCATTTTTCAGCACCCTTTTATGTATCTTCCTCCACTAGAATGTAAACTCCTTTAAAAGAAAAAAAAGATTGTAAGTTCCTTGAGGACAGAGGCCATCTTTTTATTGCTTATATTTGTAATCCCAGCACTTAATACAGTCTTGGCACATAGTGTTTAATAAATACTTTATAACTGTATATATGTATGTAAATATCTATCTATCTAGAGCAGCTAAATGGCACAGTGGACAGACTGCCACACCTGAAGTTAGGAAGATTCTTCTTCCCAAATTCAAATCTGGCCTTGAGTACTTACTAGCCATGTGACCCTGAACAAGTCACTTACCCCTCAGTTTGCCTCAGTGTCCTCATCTGTAAAATGAGCTGGACAAGGAAATAAATGTCAAACCACTCCCATATATTTGCCAAGAAAAAGTCAAATGGGGTCACAAAGAGCCAGATATGACTGAAATGACTGAACAACAAAGCTTTTGGGCAGCTAGGTGGTGCCAGGCCTGAAGTAAAAAAGACTTAAGTTTAAATCTATCCTCAAACATTTACTAGCTGTGTGACCCTGGGCAAGTCACTAAACCCTGTTTGCCATAGTTTCTCATCTGGAAAAAAAAAATGAGCTGAAGAAGGAAATGGCAAACGACTCCAATATCTTTGCCAAGAAAACTCCAAAAGTGGCCATGAAGAGACTGAATAACAAGTGCCTTCTAACACTAGAGTCTTCTGTTATTTCCCCCGCTCCCCAAACCCATTTCTAAAGAAATCTTACTGTATTCATGGGAGCCCTAACACAATGCCCTGTCTGAGTCCACCCCTCTAATAGCGTCCCATTCTCTATATTTCCCCCACCAAACAAAAGAAGGTACTCTGCTATTTTCTATTCCCTCAAAGCCCCATTCCAGAACACTATAGTCATAGATAATAACAAAGGTTGATTTGCAGTTTTACAGTTGATAATGTGATCATGAAACTTTGCAGTTATAGAGCTGAGATCATGGATACCTTACGTGAAGCACAGACCTTCTACGGGGCTCTTACCTAAAAAGCTCTTACCTGTTTTACTTCAATCTTTATACCTATACTCTATAAAGTAAGTGATTCAAGAACATTATGTTTCCCATTTTATTGATGAGAAAACTGGGGTTCAGAAGCATGAAGCAATTGGTACACTTTTCCAATAAGCAATAGACCGAATTAAGTTTCTAGAAGGGAAGAACTTTTACCCTCAGGGTTCTAGAGGTAATGCTAAGGAGTTAAAATTTCTTTTATGTTTCTAAGGAACTTCATCTATTGTGTCACCACCACCACTACTAAATCAGTAGAAAATTCTATTAGCTTCTAGAAAACAGTTTTTATTGAGAAGACAATAGCTATAAAACAGTCCCCCCTTCCCTTGCAAATCCAAGGTTCCTGAGAAGAATGGACTCAAACTCCAAAGTACAATGGGAGTGAGGCAAGGCACATATGTAAAGAACACAAGTAGAACAGCAGAACCAGGAATCCTTTTCTTTTTTTAAGGAGTTCCTCCCTCATCAGGTTGGCTCTTAAATGTGGCACTGGCCATTGTTCAGGTGGGCTGGCTCATCTCAGCAAAAGACTCTCTACGTAGTCACTACTATTCATCCATTTGTCCCTGGATACCTCCTCTGTCACTATAGATGCAGCCACTGGCTACTACCACTCCAGTGCCATGTTCAGTTGCTACTCAGCTGACTTCTGATGACTTTAATGGACTTATTGATCTCACCAGGCACCAGAATACTATCATTTCAGGAAACTCATTCACCTAAAATCAGGAAAGAATGAACACAAAAATAACAAGAAGCAGCATGCTCACAAACAACTATTGAATGAATGAGAGATAGGGTAGCTGCCCTTTCTCCAACCAAAAGTTAGAAGCCTCAAGGCCTTCTTGCTTGAAAGTCAAGGAAGAATAGGGGTAGTTAGGTGGCTCAGTAGATAGAAAGCCAGGCTTGAAGATGGAAAGTCCTGGGTTCAAATCTGGTCTGAGATACTTCCTACCTATGTGACCCTGGGCAAGTCACTTAACCCCATTTGCCTAACCCTTGCCCTTCTGACTTAGTGTTGTTACTAGGAGAAAGTAAGAGTTTAAAAAAAAAGTCAAAGAAGAGGTGTTAGGGTTCTATCCATGGAGTTCAATGGCTAATTAAAAGACTTTCGTCACCACATAATATAAACTCCTAATTTATCTGTGCCTTCAGGTAGCAGTCAGATGATATTGTGCATGTTCTAAAGTACTGTGGGGGAGAGGTAGGAAAGCCTTTCCCCCCATCACATATGCCCCAAGCTTCCACAGGGTTGGACCAGAGTGCCTGCCAAACATTCCTTAAGGAGGTGGAGGTGGAGGAGGTCAAGTGGGCACTACAAGTGGATAGGACATTTAACTTGGAGGCAGAAAGACCTAATTTCAAATTCTGCCTCAGGCATTTAGTAGCTGTGATACCCTGGGCAAAGTCATTTAATTTCCCTGTACCTTGGTTTCCTCATTTGTAAAACAAGAGAGGTAGGATTCAATGGCTTCTTAAGGACTCTAAATTTATGATCCTTTGACATATAGAACCAGAGAATGCAAGTTCCTTGAAGGTATTTTGGGGGGGATTTGTGGCCTTAGCAGCTAGAACTGAGCTTCAAATGAAGAAGATGCTTGATAAATGGTGATTGGATTAGATTAGATGGCAGAATTAGAAAAGATCTAGAGTTTATTTATTTCAACCCTCTTATAATTTTGGAGCAGCTAAGTAGCACCATGGAAGTTAGAAGACTTAGCTTCCTGAGTTCAAACCTGGCCTCAGACACTTAATAGTTGTATGACCCTAAGCAAATCATTTAACCCTGTGTGCCTCAGTTTCCTCATCTATAAAATGAGCTAGAGAAGTAACTGGTAAATCACTCCAGGACCTTTCCTAAGAAAATCCCAAATTACATTAATACATTGCTGGTGGAGTTGTGAACTGATCCAACCATTCTGGATGGCAATTTGGAACTACGCCCAAAGAGCACTAAAAGACTCCCTGCCCTTTGATCCAGACATACCATTGCTGGGTTTGTACCCCAAAGAGATAATAGATAAAAAGATTTATAAAAAATATTTATAGCCGTGATTTTTGTGGTGGCAAAAAACTGGAAAATGAGGATATGCCCTTCAGTTGGGGAATGGCTGAACAAATTGTGGTATATGCTGGTGATGGAATACTATTGTGCTCAAAGGAATAATAAACTGGAGGAATTCCATGTGAACTGGAAAGACCTCCAGGAATTGATGTTAAAGGAGCAGAGCCAGAAGAACATTGTACACAGAGATGGATACACTGTGGTAAAATAGAATGTAATGGACTTCTGTACTAGCAGCAATGCAATGAACCAGAACAATTCTAGGGGACTTAAGGAAAAGAATGCTACCCACATTCTGAGGAAGAACTACAGGAGTAGAAACACAGAAGAAAAACAACTGCTTGAACACATGGGTTGAGGCAGACATGGTTGGGGATGTAGACTCGAAACAACCACACCAATGCAACTATCAATAATATGGAAATAGGTCTTGATCAATGACACATGTTAAAACCAGTGGAAATGTGCATTGGCTATGGGGGGAGGGTAGTTTGAGGGGGTGAGGGGGAAAGTAAAAACATGAATCATGTAACCATGGAAAATTTTTCTAAAAAATAAAATTTAAAATGAAAAAAAAATCCCAAATGGGCCCAGGAATATTTGGGCATGACTAAGCAACAACAGCTCATCATTTTATATGTGAAGAAATCAAATCACTAAGAGGTTAAAAGATTTGCTCATACTCACAAAAGCAATAAATGACAGAGGCAGGAACTGAACTCAGATCCTCTAGTTTCAAATCTAACATGACTGACATGACATTCTTCCTCTCTACCACCTAGATTTACAGAGGAAATCTTATCACTCAGAACAGCACTCAAAGATTATCTCTTACTCTGATTATACTCAGGATCTACCTCTGTTGTTGTTCAGTTGTTTAGGCATGTCTGACTTTTCATGACCCAGTAGACCATACCATACTGTCCATGGGGTTTTCTTGGCAAAGATATTGGAGTGGTCTGCCATTTGCTTCTCCAGTAGACTGAAGGGGCTCAGTCCTCCTTTTGTCCCTGACTACAGCATTGTCTTGAAACACCAAAGTCTCTACCATTAAGGAAAATGAGATCAGTCTGACATAGGCTCCTCCATCCTAGTAGCCCTCCTGAATAACATAATCTCATATCATCTCCAAGTATTTTCTTGGGAGCTTTTAGATCTTATAGCTTATAGCCCAAGACACTTTTTGTTGTTGTTCAGTTGATTCAGCCATATCTGCTTCTTCATGACCCCATTTTGAGTTTTCTTTGGCAAAGATCCTGGAACAGTTTGCCATTTCCTTTTACAGCTCATTTTACCGATAAGGAAAATGAGGCAAGCAAGTTTAAGTGGCTTGCCCAAGTTCACAGTTAAGTTTCTAAAGCCAAATTTGAACTCAGGAAGAACTTTAGGCCCAGCATTTTATCTACGACACCATCAAAACACTTTTAGAGTTCCACAGAACAGACACACAATAGGCAAGGTTCAAGATGAAAGACTCACAGGAGACCTAAGAGCTGCCAAGTATTTGAAGGGGCCTCATATCCTATGAGAGATTATTCATGCCTTGTTTTCCCCAGAAGGCAGAATCAAAAACAATCTAAGTGGGAGTAACAGGGAAGCAAACTTGGGTTTACTTTCAGGAGAAATTTCCTAACAATTAGAGCTGTCTCAAAGTGGAACAGACTGCCTCTGATGGTAATGGGTTCTTCTTCACTGGACTTCTTCAAGCAGAGAGTAGATGACCCCTCTTAAGGTATTATAATAGGTGTCTGAGAGCTGATTGGCATCTTGGGATTTGTAGTTCATAAGGATAAGAGGATTTACCCTCTTAGCCCCAGGAAGCAATTTGGGAAAATTGAGATCTCTGGTAGAAATGAGTCAGGACCCAGAATTCTTAACAGAGATACTTACAGACTGAAGTGATGAGGACAATAGCTGAGCCATGGGATTAGCCTTCCCAGCTCCACCCAGAATTTAATGAGTTGAGCTAGAAAGAAGCAGACACTGGAGAGATTGATGATGACACTTGTCCTCCAGGCATCTCAGGGCAATATCTGAGCTTTGCCCAGCTCTTAAGGAAAATGAGGGAAGTTCTAAGAAAGGGTCTGGTATCCTTTCTCCAACTTCCCCTGCCAGTGTCTATCCACTAACAGACACTGTAATATATTCCACTTGCTTCATTACCTAAATGTTTCCAGTAACCTAATTTTGTCTCAGCCATGAAGGGGATACCCATAAATAAATAAAGTTAAGAAAGAGCACCAAATCTCTACCCAAACAAGGAATTTCCCAACTGAAGTCTTAGGAATTAGGACTATATTCCTAACTTTTCATTTAATATCAATTCTAAAAGCAGAAAAGGAGGGAACCTTTACTGGATCTGATATTGTACACACACACACACACACACACACACACACACACACACACACACACACACACACACTTACTCAGTCACTCACTCACTCACATTAATTATGTAACAGAGTTACATTAAATCATTAAATCTTCAGAGACCAAGAGCATAGAAATGTAAAGAGGAAAGAATAGGCAGTGAAAGGGTCCCTCTGGTCACCAGCCACACCCTTCTTCATCCACTAGGGTTACAGTATATTATAGTAGGGATTCCTTTTTGTTGTTACTTGGGTCCCTTCTTCTGAAAAAAAAATTCTATGATACTATGAAAGTTCAGAGGAATGTAAGAGATCATCTAATTCTCTTTACAGAAGAATAAACTGAGGACTGGATTTCTTTTATAACTTTCCCTCCAAATCCAACACTCATTCCATTATAGAAAATGAGGATGAACAGGGAGGGAAGGACCCAGCAACTCTCTCCCAGGAGTGCTATTAACCCATAGCACATAATCCTGTTAAATATTAATCCTTATTTAGCTGGAAGGCAAAGCAGCCCTTGTGATAAAGCCCCTGAGAAGTAATAAAAGGCAGAGTGATTGATAAAGTGGAAAGTCATGCTAATAAAATCCTGCTGTACTGAAGGTCAGATCAGGCCCCAGCAATCAAGGAATAGTAGCCATTCCAGGCAGATCACTGAAGTAATGGCCTGCTGGACTCATAGGGCTTGGGGGAGAAGGGAAGGTTGGAGATGAGAGTGTCACTGAATCGAATGATGCTGAATGATACCACTGAGGAGCTGGAAGATAGTACAGTTAGCCCCATTCCCTGTTCTCCCTCAAAATCTCCTTAGGCAAAGCTATTCTTCCTGGTTCTCTCCTGGGATCAATCAATCTACAAGTATTTATTAATCTGCCATCATATACCACATATTGTACAAAGGAGCTAGGGAATCAAATACAAAATGCATGGACCTTACCATATAAGGTATTCACATGGTATAGTCCACCTTTTAGAACTCCTTCATAAGTGCTTGGAGAAGAGCAAAGAAAAGACCAAAGAGCCTGCTTGCCCACTACTTTATACTATTTGCATTGAAATCTCCCTGCTTCTTATTCATTCATCTTTAGTTGGTAAAATAAAGTATAATAAGAAGATAGGATTCTTTGGAAAAGGCACTAATGTTGGGAAAGATTAAAGGCAAAAGGAGAAGGGGATGGTAGAGGATGAGATGGATGGTGTCATGGAAACAACAAACATGAGACTTGGACAGACTTGGAGAGAGTGGAAGATAGAGGAGTCTGGATGCTATCTATGGTCCATGGGGTAACAAAGAGTCACACACGACTGAACCACAAAGTACTTGTTTGCTTGGTTTGAGGAGGGTAGTATGAGAAGACATTACAGTGATGGTGGAACTCTCATACCCCATGTGCTTTGTTTTGAAATAAAATCATATACCTTTTGTTCTCTTAAAAAAGAACAAAGATAAGCAGCAGAATCAGAGCTATTAGCCTGGGGACAAACACCTTTTCCAGAACTCATAAAGCTCCAAATCAGGAAGGAAAGAAATTTGAAATACTGGGGTTTATCCCTACACAACCCAAATTCATGCTCCCAGAAGATTTTTGGCTGAAGATTCAAGGAGTAATAGTAGATGGAGGATAAGGAGGAGGAGAAAGTAGTAGTAATAATAATAGTAGTAGTAGTAATAATAGTAATACTAGTAATAGTCATAGTGGTGGTAGTAGTAACAATAGTAGAAGTAGTAGTCATAATAGTAGTAGTAATCATAGTAGTAGTGGTAGGAATAGTAGTATTAATAGTAATAATAGTAGTAATAGTCATAGTAGTAGTAATAGTAGTATTATTAGTAGAAGTAGTAGTAATAGTAACAGGAACAGCAGCAGCAACAGCAGTAATTATAGTACTAATAACTAACATTTATATAGTGCTTTAAGGTTTACAAATTGCATTCCAAATATTATCTTATGGTACCCTCATGACAACCCTGAGACATAAATGCTATTTTTATCTCAATTTTTCAGATGAGGAAACTGAGACAGACAGAGGTTAAGTGTTACACAGCTAATAAATGATTGAAAAAGGATTTAAACTCAGGTCTTCCTGTCATGAATTAATTTATGTGAGAGAGAAAGAAATCAGAATCAGATACTCCTAGAACATGTGTGCTATGAATTGTCACTGAAGTCAATAAGCAATGAGATAGCCTTCTGAGCTTTTGATCCTGTCTCTGAAGGGAAGTGGCTACTACAGAAACACAGAGGACCAAAAAAAAAAAGTTGTACTAACAACTCACCTTTTCAGTCCAAGAAAGTCAGTTTGGATAAGCTACAGAGTTTTAAAGAGAAGTAATATCTAATGAAATAAAAATTATATAAATATAAACAAATATATGAAGTATTATAAATCATATTAATATAATATAACCATATTATTTTATATATTATGCATTATATTAACTAATATAATTAAATTAATAAAAATAAAAATAAAATAATAAAAAAGTCAGGTTGGCCAGTGATGGGTTATAAATGCTGAACAGGGGCATTTGTATTTGATTCTAGAAGTAAAAGAGAACCACCAACATTTATGAACAGGCCCCTTTGAGAAGTATATCAGTTCCTATCATATCAAGTATATCAACTGTCTGAACTGATATCCTAGATCTGAAGGAGTCAAAGCACTAGAACCAGGAGGACAATATATGCAATTAATTTAATCTTTTAAAAAGAATATTGGCTGGACGTAGCTGGGTGACTCAGTGGATTGAGAGCCAGGCCTAGAGAAGGGAGGTCCTAGGTTCAAATCTGGCCTCAGACACTTCCTAATTGTGTGACCCTGAGCAAGTCACTTAACCCCTCACTCTTCTGCTTTAGAACCAATACACAGTATTGATTCTAAAGTGGAAAGTAAGGGTTTAAAAAAAAAAGAATATTGAATTGAAGTTGAAGAGCTGAGTAATTGTAATGCCTGATTTTGGTCCCAGCAAAGAGATAAGGAAGCATCTACCCCTTAGAAGAGAGATAGAGAATAGGGAAAGATATGCAAAATGATGTATACATAAGAAAATACCTGCCTTCTGTTAGTAGGGAGATTGGGGGAGAAGAATGGGATATATACTGCCAATCAATCAAGCATCTATTGCGTTCTTACTATGTGTAGTTTAGTTGTTTCAAGTCCTACTTCTGCTATATTCTAACTGTGTCACCCTGGAAAAGTCATTCTCAGTGATCTAAGCAACCAATATTATATAATTTGCAAAGAAGGTGCCAACCTGCTTTGTTCTATGGATTGATGAAATTATGGCTGCATTCCCTATGTTATATTCCAGACACCATTCTAAGGTCTAGGAACCCAAAAAGGAGAAAAATAATACCTTCACCCAAGGAACTCACATTCTAATGGGTTACAAGATACATTCAAGAAATATAGTAGATGCATCCTGGGATATCCCAGTATCCTGGGAAGGGAAGACACTAGCTAGCAGCTGGGAGGATCAGGAAAGGTCTCCTGGAGGAAGTAGGATTTAAGCTAAATCTTGAAGATCCAGGAAACTGAGTTGAGGAAGAAGGGCATTCCAGGAATAGAGGACAACCAGTGCAAAGACAGAGATGGGAGATGGAACAAGAAGGTCAACAGAGCCAAACTGTAGAGTATCTGAAAAGAGTAAAGTGTAAAAAAACTGGACAGACCAAGTTGTGAGCTAGAAATACCAAGTCCTTTAAATATCAATAGAGAACTTTCTATTTAAACATAAAGAAAATGAGCCACTGGAATTTATTGATTAGGAGAAAGGGGGTAACATACATAGACCTAGGAAAAGCACTAGTAGCTGGTGGAGGATGAATTGGAGTGGGAAGAGAGTTGAGGCAGGAAGTGCCATCAAAAAGTGTCATTTGATCCAACAATACCACTACTAGGTTTGTATCCCAAAGAGATAAAAAACATGGGATAGGATCTTTTTGTACAAAATTAAGTTATAACTGTGCTTTTTGTAGTGGCAAAAAATTAGAAAAACTGAGGGTATCCCTCAGTTGGGGAATGGCTGAACAAATTGTGGTATATAATGGTGATGGAATGCTATTGTGCAATAAGGAATGGTGAATCACTTGATTTCTATAAGAACTGGAAGGACCTACATGAACTGATGCAGAGTGAAATGAGTGAGCAGAACCAAGAGAACATCGTACACAGTAACTGAAACACTGTGGGACAATTAAATGTAACAGACTTTGCTACTAATAATAATAATAGCAATGCAATGATCCAGGACAATCCCAGGGGACTTAAAGAGAAAGAATGCTATCCACATCGAGAGAAAGAACTATGAGAGTAAAAATCTAGAAATAAACATATGATTTATCACTTGTTTATATGGGTATATGATTTGGCGTTTTGGTTTTAAAAGATTACTCTGCTACAAAAATAGGTTTTGAATACATGTATAACCCAGTGGAACTCCTTGTCAGCTCTAGGAAGGGGGAAGTAAGAGAGAAGGGAGAGAACATGAATCATGTAACCATGGAAAAATATTTTAAAATTATTTAAAAAATAATAAAATTACACATATATATCTATATATCTATATATCTATATATTTTTTTTTTTTTGCAGGGGGTGCAGCTAGGTAGGTCAGTGGATTGAGAACCAAGCCTGGAGAAGGAGGTCCTGGGTTCAAATGTGGCCTCAGATACTTCCTAACTATGACCCTGGGTAAATCACTTAAACCCCCATTGCCTAGCCCTTAACACTCTTCTGCTTTGGAATCAATACACAGTATTGATTCTAAGACAGAAGGTAAAGGTCTAAAAATAAGAAAAAGCTATTACAATAGTTCAAGCAAGAGGTGATGGAGGCCTCACCTAAGGTGGTGACTGGAGAAAAGGTTCTGAGATCCCAGAACCTTGGGAGTCGATTCATTATCTCTATTGATTGCTCAGCTATTTTTCTGCCATTTTTGTAGGAATGTGAGTTATCCAAAGCTTCACATCCTTCAAAATAATGGAATGACATTTGCTCTTCTCCATTCTTCTAGTCCCTCTCCCATTTCCCTTAATATTTCAAGGATAACTGACAGCAACTCAGCAACTACATTCTTTGGTTCTTTCAGTTTCTGAAGGTCAAGTTCATCTGGCCTCACTGACTTAAATTCATCAAGGGTAGCTACTAGTAGATCTCTTGTGTCCTTATTTATTCTGATTATCTACTCATTAGACATATGTATTCTATCCTTTCCAATACAAAGATCATTCTCCTTGTCAGACAAAACAGAAGTCAAAATAATTATCACAATTTCTCTGGGTTAATCTTCCAAATTTGTACCAATAGATTGGTCTCCCATGGGAGTAATTTCCCTTGAATTCCCTAGAATCCCTTGGTTTCTAGGAGTCACTCTGTGAATAGCTAAAAGAGCTACAGCCTCCACCAGTTTATTTCTCCATTAACAATCAGCCAGTAGACTTGATTCATTCTTATTTATTTATTCTTATGGAATAGAAAAAGTAACTGGTACAAAACATTTCCTAGAAAACCTGCGACTCACTCACTCAGACAAAATAAAAGGGAAAAAATTGGCACAAAATATACAATGGTAGTGAGAGCACATTGCAGATAAAAGTTCAGTCATGACTAACTTTTCATGACCCCATTTGGATTTTTCTTTGCAAAGATACTGGAGCAGTTCCTTCTCTAGCTCATTTTACAAATAAGAAGAGGATAGGAAACTCAAACTGTTAAAAAATGAATCCCCAAAATTGTTTCTATATATAATTAGGGAAAAAAATAAAACATTAATAAAGAAAAATAAATGTTTATTGACAGTCTGAAATATATAGGGAGCATATGTGACCAAGGCAACTTAGGGTCTCAAATGTGCTTTCTCTCCAGAGTCCTCATGAAGTTCAATGTGTGTCACACAAGTAATGATAGCTGAGTTGGTCATCTCTAAGGTTAGTTTGACTACTACTTGGATGGCTCAATTGAATGCTAGGCTTAGGTTGGGTAAGTCACTCCACTGTTGGCCTTACTCTTCACAGGCTAAAATATATGCCTCACTTGGTTACAGTTGGGAATGAGAGGAGGCACTCAAAGGTCATTCAGGTTACAGTTGGGAATGAGAGGAGGCACTCAAAGGTCATTCAACAGTTAGCAAAAGGAAGTTTACTTAGCAATAGCATAGGAAGGAGTGTCAACAAGATATCCTGGCACTTAGCTCAGATAAATGCAGCCACCCTCCTCTCCATATAGAAACACATATGGTCAGCAGGACAGGTTATAGCAACTCTTTGGGTCTTGCATCATCTACCATTTTTTTTTAAAATTTAAACATTTATTAATAATCATTTTTTTTTAGTTTTAAACCCTTAACTTCTGTGTATTGACTCATAGGTGGAAGAGTGGTAAGGGTAGGCAATGGGGGTCAAGTGACTTGCCCAGGGTCACACAGCTGGGAAGTGTCTGAGGCCGGATTTGAACCTAGGACCTCCC
>NC_058133.1:231487166-231522892 GCF_016433145.1 Gracilinanus agilis | reverse complement strand
ATAGGTGATAATGCATATATAACCCAGTGGAATTGCTTGTTGACTCCAGAAGGGGGGAGGGGAAAGGGGAGAGAAAAACCACAAATCATTTATCCATGGAAAAATACTTTAAAATAAACAAATAAATAAAGTTTAAAAAAGTTTTTAAAGATATAGGCTTGCAACTAAAAATAACTTAACCAGCAAAACTGAATTTAATCCTAGAGGAAGAAAATACATTTTTAATGCAATAAAGGACATCTAAGTATTCCTGCTGAAAATACCAGAGCTGAGTAAAATACATGAGAGTGAAGGAAAACATAAAAAGACAAATACAAATAATCCAAAATTAGAGACTATAAGAATAAGTGTTTGTATTCAAATGAGAACTGAGAGATAATACAATAATCCCTTCATAGAGTTAAATAAGATAGAAAGTCTAAAAGTGATTTTTGTTATGTTGTGAGGATTTTAAAAAAAAGAAAGAAAAGAGAAGGAGAAAGTATACACTAAGGAATAAAAGGTGAGGAGTGGGGAACTTACTATCTTACTTAATGGAGAGAAATACAGAGAAGTCTATACAAAGAAGGGTAGGAGGAGTGGGTATTGCTTAAAACTCACTTTGAACTGATTTGGAATACAGTTGATAGAGCCAGAAAAATAATTTATACCATAACTATATTGTAAAAGCCAACAATTGTTAAAGATTTAAGAGCTATTATCAATGCAATGACCAGTTATGGAACAAAGATCCGGCATACTGTTTACCTCCTGAGAGAGAAGTGACAGACAAGATATACAAAGAGAGACATTAATTTTTAGATATGACCATTGGGGGGATTTGTTTTGTTTGACCATATATACTTATTGCACAACTTTTGTTTTTCTTTTTATTTCCAGAGGTGGCAGAGAAAAAGGTTAAGTGCTCATTAATTCAAAAACAAAGTAGAATTTAATTTAAAAGAAATTAAGCAAGAACTTTTTTTAAAAACCAACTATGTAGGAAAAGAACTTGAAGAACAAATAACAGAATATCAGACTGCCTGAAAATTTGAATAGACAAAATAAAAAACAATATGAAAGGAAGGAATATTAGAAGGAAAAAAAAGACTGAAAAAAATGGGGGCAGAGCTAAGTTGGCAGAAAAGGTACACAAACTCACCTGATCTCTACCAAATTATTCTCCAAAAAACATTGATATAATGCCTCAAAATGAATTCTGGAGCAGTAGAATGTACAAAAGGATGAGGTAAAACAATTTTTCAGCCCAAGACAACTTAAAAGGCCAGCCCTAAAGATCTATTGTACCAGGGTAGAATGGAGCACATAGCAGAATGCCGAGGCAGACTCCACCTGGACAAGCTAGTTCGGGTCTTGGGGGCGGATAAATCAGCAGCAAAGGCTTCTGGAGCTCTCAGCCACAGATGATAACAGGAAGTAGATAACTGCTCAGAAGATTACAGGGTCCTTTTGTGGCTTGGGGTGCAAGACCGTCACATTGCCTATATGCAGATCCAGGTCACAGTCACAGCCATAGGTGATGATCTCGGGACAAGGATGAGTACTAGTACACACCAGTGTTTGCAGCCACAGGGAACGGGGGATGCTGGTCAAAGTTTGAAGCTCGAAAAAAGTGTTTGTGGTTGCACACAGGCCAGAAGAGTATAAAACACACCTCCCCTTGGACCATACCACTTTGGAAGAACTGAAAACTTATAGATCAGTGGTTCCCAAACTTTTTTGGTCTACTGCCCCCTTTCCAGAAAAAATATTACATAGTCCCCTGAAAATTAATTTTTTTTAAATTTTAATAGCAATTAATAGGAAAGATAAATGCACCTGTGGCCATTACTGTCCCTCTAGATCGCTGCAGCACCCACCAGGGGGCAGTGGTGCCCACTTTGGGAATCACTGAATTCCTCAGTGTTAGCTCTGAAGGCAGCTGCACAAAGAATCTGAAACTTGTAACAATACTCCTTTTATCACAAGAACAGAATCCACCTATATCAGTTTTTTTAAGTTAAAAGAAAAGAAAAAGGCTGAAAAATGAGCAAACAACAAAAATAGAAACTCAGCATAGAAAGTTATTTTGATGACAGGGAAGGCCAAAAACAAACTCAGAAGACAACAAAGTCAATACTGCTACATCCAAAGCCTCCAAGAAAAATATGAATTTGTCTAAAGTTCAAAAAGAATTAATGGAGGAGCTCCAAAAGGATTTTAAAAATCAAATAAGAGAAGGAGAAGAAAATTCGGGAAAAGAAATGAGAGTAATATAGGAAAATCATGAAAGCAGAATCAACAGCTTGGTAAAGGAAACACAGAAAGGTACCAAGAAAATAATAACTTAAAAAATAGAATAGGCCAATTGGTAAAATAGGCACAAAGATCCAGTGAAGAGAAGGACTTCTTAAATGGTAAAATTGGACAAGCAGCTCTTTTGGGTGGTAGCAAAGAATTGGAAAGGAAAATTAAATATATTAATTGGGAAATGGCTGAGTAAGTTATAGTATATGATAATAATGGAATAATATCATGCTATAAGAAATGAAGAGCAAGAAGAGCTCAGAAAATCCTGGAAATACTTGCACAAACTGATGCACAATAAAGTAAGCAGAGCCAGGAGAACACTGTACACAGTGACAGCAATATTGTACATTGAACAACTGTGAATAATTTAGTTATTCTCAGCAATAGAAAGATTCAAAACCATCCCAAAGGATTCATGATAAAAATTTCCATTAACTTCCAGAAAAATAACTGATGGAATCTGAATCAATCCAGACCAAAGGAAACTTTTTCCACTTTCTTAAATTTTTTTTTTGTTTGAGTTTCCTTCTACAAAGGGATTAATATGGGGAAATGTTTTACATGATTGCATATATAAAATTTTTATCAGTTTGTTTACCATCTCTGCTGTTGGGGTGAGGACGGAGGGAAGGGAGAGAATTCAAAACTCAAAATTTAAACGAAAAATTTGAAAAAATAAGTAGAAAAATTAAGATATCGGATATCAAAAGCAACCAGTCTAGAAAACAGGACAAGGAACTGATCAAAAGATTTAATAAACATTGAACTCCCTAAAAAGTCATTTTTTAAAAATAAAGCAAAATCAAGAAATTATAAATGAGAGCTATCCAAATCTGTTAGAAATAAATGACAAAGTGAAGCTAAAAAGAATTCACCAATGATCTCTAGAAAGAAACTTCAAAAAGAATATCATAATCAAAATCCAGGACTACCACATCAAAGGAAAAATACTGCAAGTACACAGAAAGTAGTTAAATACCAGGGAACCACAGTCAGAATTACACAAGACTTGGTAGCCCCAATTTTAAATGAAAGGAAATCTTAGAATACAATATTACAACAGGTAGGCTTGCAACCAAAATAATTCACCCTGCAAAGCTGACTGTAATCCTAGAGGGGGAGATGGATCTTTAATGGCATAGAGAACTTTCAAAGATTCCTAATGAAAAGACTAAAAACTTTGAAATGTTATCAAGAGTCAAGAATAACCTAGAAAGATAAATTTACTTGAGCAATGGGAAAGGGGTATATAATGTTGCATATATGGTATATATACTATATTTTATTTAGTATAGTATATATATAATATAGTATATCAGTGATTCCCAAAGTGGGCGCTACTTCCCCCTGGTGAGTGCTGCAGCAATCCAGGGGGATGGTGATGGCCACAGGTGCATTTATCTTTCCTATTAATTGCTATTAAAATTTAAAAAAATTAATTTCAAGGGGGCTAAGTAATATTTTTTCTGGAAAGGAGGCCGTAGGCCAAAAAAGTTTGGGAACCACTGTAGTATATATTTATTTATATAGTACATATACTATATATATATTATTCTCTATATATAGTAACATTCTAATAAGCAGAGATGAAACAAATGTCCCTTCAGAATTTTAATGTCTTCAAGGATACTGAAAGAATTAAATAAGAAAAGTAGAAGGCCTTAAGATGGATTGGTTCTTTCTAAAGGTTTTTAAAGGGGGAAAAGAAGGGAAGGTAAAAGGAATATAGTGATGAAAAAAGTGAAAGAACTTGCTACTTCTCATGACTGCAGGATGCAACAAAAAATATAGAAACACAGAGGAAGAGGTGTTATAAGTTCAAAATAAACAATTTTAAAAGACAAATTGGGTATACCTTCAGTTCTTTTGGGCATTTGTTAACCACATTTGTTCAAGTCTTCCCAAGTCCACTTCCTCATATTTTTCCCTTCTCTCTAGATCAATCTATGTAGTTGATGATCCACCCAACTTACAAATTGAAAGACCTAGTCTCCTTTTCAGAGAATGGTAGACTATATGAACTTGGCATACACTTGATGTCCCACCACCACCAAATTGCCCTTCTGGTCTCTACAAGTATCCTCACCATATGACTTCAAATTTTGCTATCTTCAAACTGTGTACAATCTAAAAGCTATCCCTTTAAAAACTTCCTGGCTTTCTATTTTAAATATATGCCAGTACTGTAGTGTTTCAGTCATGTTTGTGACACAGAAATCCCATATTTATTTCCCAAGATGACATATGTTCTTTTCTAAGAAAGTCATAACTTTGCCCCACTATTCCAATGTAGTATGTGATGTAACTGAGTTACAAAGAAATTATAGGACTTTCTCAAATTCATATCCAGAAGTGGCAGAGTTAATCTTTAAGAGTCTTTCTGGTTGTCTACAATCCTAGTCTATAAATTCTAAAATCTCTTGTTTGGTAACTATTTAAAGGAGTGAGAATAATAATAATATAGCCAATGTTAATGCAATCATAAGATTTTTTATGTAGTGTCATCTGTTTTTATCCAGTAATCAAAGCATTTTATTCTCTTCAATTTGATTGCATATTTGACTTTTGATTGATTAATTGATTCAATCAAGCTGTCTGGTCCTTCTGTGATTGGGAAATGCCTGAATTCTTCATCTTTTTTTTCCTGTCCAATCAGTCTATAGTATACTATGATATCAATATTGCTTCTGTTTCTTCCTTTATTGATCTTTACCCAAAAGTTTTCCATCATGCTTTTTCCTTCTTTTTCCTGGATATCTTCTCAATAAATAATTCCAACCCTCCTTTTACCTTTCTTTTGAATAAGTTATGCCTCTCTAGAACCTAAATCTAGTAATGAGTCTCATCCTACAATGTTTTAATGTCACCTATCTGTGAAATCAAATTAGCTCCTTTACATTGGAATCTATAGTTTACCATGTTTATAACTGATAGAGAAAATATAAGGTACCTTAATATTCCAAATCCAGGTGTCTCAGCATCATTTTTACAATTCCAGAACCTATGCCAGAAGCTCCACAGACCTCCAGTCTGCTACAACAATTCTCCAACTTACCAAAGAAACTTCTACAAAATTCTGTTTGGCAGATAGCATTGCCTGGATCCTGTAAAAGAAGTACATTTCATTCATTTATTTGAACAGGAGAAAAAAAATAATTCTACAATCGATTTCATTGTGTTATGTACATTGTCTTATATACCAATTAAATATCTTTACTATTGGTTGGTGATTCTTAACAAGATCTGGTAATATAAAGTGTTATATGTATAGTGGAGTTGGCTATGAATATGCATAACTAATTATTGAAAACAATCATAATAATGCTAAGAAAAGTAGTAAAGAAACTCCAGAGCAAAATTAGACAGTCATTTGTTCATTTCACAGATGATGAAAATGAGTCACAAAGAAATTACAGGACTTGCTGAAATTCATATAATCTAGAAGTGGCAAGTTGATCTTTAAGTTTGGTTTCCTACAGACTACAGTTCTAGTCTATAAATTCCAGAATCTTTTGTTTGGTACTTAAAATAATTGTATAGCTAATGTTTATATAGCACTTTAAGCTTTGCAAAGTGCTTTACATATATATGTTAACTCATTCAATCCTCACAAAAATTCTGTGAAGTAGGGGCTATTATCGCACCCATTTTACACATGAGAAAACTGGGTTACAAAGAAGTTGAATCACTAATTCACACAAACAGCTAATAAGATTCTGAGGCTAGATTTGAACTCAAATCTTCATGATTCCAAGACTCACACTATAAATTTTGATGCTACTGTTCCTTTCCACACTGCCTTATATTGAGAGACTCACTATAAATTGCAGAGATTTGGCATCATTTACCGTATGGATCAGATTTTTGAGGCAACACCTAGAATTCTTGGTCTATATTTTTTCTACATTTTTGGTAACTTTCTCAGAAGGCACTAAATTTTTTATCATGCATCTGGTTTGTTTTTGTTGTCCTTTCAGCTTCATTTTTTCGTTTAGTACTGCCAGTGCTGGGCTTTTCACATCTGTGAGATTTAGGATTGTCCTTTAAAGCCTCATACACATTTTTTTTTTTAACCCTTGTACTTTGGTGTATTGTCTCATAGGTGGAAGATTGGTAAGGGTGGGCAATGGGGGTCAAGTGACTTGCCCAGGGTCACACAGCTGGGAAGTGGCTGAGGCTGGGTTTGAACCTAGGACCTCCTGTCTCTAGGCCTGACTCTCACTCCACTGAGCTACCCAGCTGCCCCCAAAGCCTCATACACATTTAAATGATGAAAGGTCCTCTAAATGATCATTAGAAGATCAGATGTGAAAGGGTGAACACAACAAAATTATACATAGGACTTGATTGGCCCAGGGGGCTAACATATAAGTCATAAAACTTCCTGGTCCATATTGATGTGGCTTCCTACTTACCCAAGGATATTAACCCAAATGAAATGCTGTAGGATCCTCTTTGAATATCCCTTCTATGCTAAAGCTAAACAAACCTCCTTTTGCTAATTGCTTAATGACCTAAATGTCTCATTTTATTTTAATACTAAGGCTAAACTAATATCTTAGTCAGGCCCACCCATTATAACTGGTGAATGTTTGAAGCATAATTTTTACCCAAGTCTTTCCTTACTTGAAGTACAGCTATTTTTCTACTACAAATGGTTTATAATCCCTGGTGACAAATATGAAGATTGATTTGGATGGTAGCTTTAAAGTGTATCTTTCAAGGAAATATACTAAATCTTTATGGATTCCCTAAAGATATTCTAGGATAAGATAGGCCAAATATGGCCCTAGGACTTTGCTCCTCACCTCTGACAGATTACATCTGTGCACAACAAGTCACTCTACACAGTTCAACATGAAGTGCCCAAGAGCTCTCCTGTCTTCTGTGGCTCTGCTCACCCTCTTCTCTTTAGTGGCTGGAGTTCCTTTCCATAGGGAGCTCTCCAAGTCCCCCAGGAAAAGGTTGCTCCTGGTTTCTTTTGATGGCTTCCGCTGGAACTATGACCAAGATGTGGACACCCCCAATTTGGACTTCATGGCTCAGGAGGGTGTGAAAGCTCGTTATATGACTCCAGTCTTTGTCACCATGACTAGTCCTTGTCATTTCACCCTGGTCACTGGTGAGTACCTGACTCAGGTTTGGGGAAAGAGACACAGGGACAAGAGAACCCCAAAGAGGAACAGTTAAGTGCCCAGAGTGAGTAGAATTCTATGCAGGATGCTATGGGGTAGAGAGTGGAAGTACAAATATATATATCATCTTTAATCTCTGGCTATTTATAATACTGAAAAGATATATATATATATACATATATATATATAATAGCTATTATATTATGATAACAACAGAATGCTTTAATATTATCTGTTTTGAGCTCACAACTGTTCTATAAGGTAGCTACTATGGATTCCCACATTTTATTGACAATGGAACTGAGGTCTGTAGAAGAGAAATTGCTTGCCCAAGATCACAGAGTATTAAGAGTGGAATTTGAACCCAGATTTACCTGACTTCAAGTCCAACATTCTGCCAACAATACAATAATCCCTTCTTTCTGCTAAAACATGTCTCCTTGACTTCGTTACCCTTTCAATCAAGTCGTCAGAATTTAATTTTCAGATATTAAAGAGCAACAGAGGGCAGTACAGTATAATGAATGAAAAGAATACTGGACAAATTAGGTCAAGAGAATTCATTTCTAGTCTTAGATTCAGAGATTTAGAGATGGAAGGGCTCTCAGGGTCACCCAGTCTATCACCATCCCACCTACCCCCAGCCACCCCACTCATTTTACAGATAAGGAAGCTGCCTTTCAGAGTGATTAAGTGTTGCCCAAGGTTACACAAGTAGTGTCAGAATCAAGACCTGAATCCAAGTTCTCTAATTCTTCTTCATCATCATCATCATCACCACAACATTAACAACTATAGTTTATATAGCAAAGCATTTTATAAACATTATTGCATTTTGCAATAACACTAGAAAGTAAATGCTCTTTTTATCCTCATTTTAGAAATGAAGAAAGTTAAACAGACAGAGTAACATACCTTGCTAAGTCAAACCCCACCTGGTAAAATTATATTATCTTTTTAAGGACATGATTAGTATAATTAGACAAACCAGAAATATATCTCGATGATCTAATATAAATTTTCCCAAGCTCTGAGCAAAGGACAAATAGTACAAACTAAGCAGAATCATGAACCCATAAATCCAGTAATAAAAGCCATAAAAACTCAGTGGGTAGATAGCCAGGCCTAAAGATAGGAGACCCTGGGTTCAAATCTTGCCTCAAACATTTCCTAGCTGTGTAACCATAGACAAATTATTTAACTCCAAGTGCCTAGCTTTTACTGCTCTTCCTCCTGGGAACCAATACTTAGTGTTGATTCTAAGGTGGAAGGTAAGGTTTGGTTTTTAAAAAATTACCTTTGCAAGTACTAAATTAACTGAGAATTAAGAACTTTTAAGGACTTAGCCTTCCTTAAGGAAGTGAACTTTTTAAATGTGCATTTTTAAGTGCCTACTATATGCCAGGTGCTATGCTAAGCACTTTCATTTGATACTCACAACCACCCAAAGAGATAGATTCTATTATCCCCATTTCACTGATGAAATTGAGGTAGACAGAGGTTAAGTGACTTGCTGAAAGGCACAGGGCAAGTAAATGTCTGAGGTCTGATTTGAATTCAGATATTCTGGACTCCGAATCTAGGAAAACTTATAAAGGTGAGAAGATTGTAGCTTTGAGTTTCCTGGTTTTTTTTCCTCCCCACTCCCCATTTCTTATGGCTTGCCTATGCAAGATTTATTTTTTGTTTCTTATTCATTTGTTTGTTGATTTCATTAAAATTCCCAGGTATCTCTCTCCCTCTCCTCCCCACATTAGAAAAGGCATCATTTGATGCCCCCCTTCCAAAAAAGGTATATATAAACCATGGTTTTTGTATGTTTCTATTTGTCAGTTCTTTTTCTGGAGATAGCCATTCACAAAGTTAATTCTGTAGCTGTATATAATGTTCTCTTGGTTCTACTTATTTTGCTTTTCATAATTTCATGTAAATCTATCCATGTTTCTTTGAAATTAACCTGCCTATCATTTCTTTCAACATAATAGTATTCCATCACAATCCATATGCCATAACTCATTCAGTCGTTCCCCAATTGATGGGCATCCTCTCAATTTCTGGTTCTTTGCCACCACAAAGGGAGCTGCTATAAATATTTTAGAACCTAGAGGTCTTTTCCTTTTTTCTTGATCACTTTGGGAAACAGACTCGATAGTGGTATTGTTGGGTCTGAGGGTATACACAGTTTTATAATTCTCTGGCCATAATTCAAGATTGCTCCCCAAAATGGTTGAATCAGTTCACAGTTCTACCAACAGTCTATAAGTGTCCTCATTTTTCCACATCCCCTCCAGCATCTGTCATTTTGCCCTTTTATCATTTTAGCCAATTTGATAGGTGTGAGATGATATCTCAGAACTATTTTGATTTGCATTTCTCTAATCAGTAATGATTTAGAGCATTTTTTCATATGACTATATACGGCTTTGATTTCCTCATCCAAAAAGTATTTGTTCATATCTTTTTTTGTTGTTGTTATTTTTTTATATGAAAGGAAAGAAAGGAAGGAAGGAAGGAAGGAAGAAGGAAAGGAGGAAAGAAATAAAGAGGGAGGGAGGGAGAAAGGAAGGAAGGAAGAAAGGAAGGAAGGAAGGAAGGAAGGAAGGAAAGAAGGAAAAAGAAAAAAGGAAATAAAAGGACGGGATAATAATAGCTAGTAGCACCTCTTACAGAGATGTTGTGAGAATCAAATGAAAGAACTACTTTATAAGTCTTACAATTAGTTAACTTATTATTAAGTAAACCCAATCACTTAATTCAGGACTAAGGGGGCTACCTTGCTCCCCCAGGGATGTTTTCATTTCAGTAAGGGTCTCAGTCTCATAGAAAAGTTAATGGCAGAACTAGCATTTGGGGGAAACTGGGATGTGAGACTGTAAAACAGGAGTGCTCAGGGTGAGAGGAAGAAAGGACAGGGTGCTCAGGAAAACCCCTAACTAGCCAGAGGTCAGTTCTTGGAAACACAGGGACATTGCTACAGCAAGAGATTCCATGGGAGTCAGAGAGCCAAGGAGATAAGTTCAGTACAAGAAGGAACTCAGACTGCAAAGGAATGTTGTTGGATCACGTCAGGGAAGGTGGAGCCAATGGTCGGGAGAAAATGCAGAGTGAGGAGGGAAGAGTCAGAGAGAGACAGGGAGGCAGAAAGGAGAAAGTAATAGAAAGAGGGAGAAAAAGATAAAGGAGAAGAAAGGGGGAGGGAAAGGAGATAAAAAGAGAAGCGAGGGATAAAGAAGCTCTCAGAGACAGAAAGAGATGGAGGGAGACTTGTTCATATCTTTTGACTCTCATTTGGAGAATGGCTCATAGTCTCAAAAAGTTCCATATAGTTGAGATCTGAGACCTCTATCTATAACTGTGCAAGATTTATTTGAATGCACATTCCCTCGCTCACTTTGCCCTCTTTACTGTAGTCTCCTGTTTCTTTCATTGGTTTCATTATCTCCTGGGTGACTTTTTTTTTTTGCTTCTTTTCCTTTATTTATAGATATTTGTGAAAGCTTTGTAAAAGTTAGTAAAAATGATACTAAAAGAGTTATACTTTTACAGTCTCCATACAATATTCTGGTCTTTTCAAAATCAGCAAAATTTGGGGTTAAGATCCTGGGTGACTTTTTGAAGCTTTTTTTGACCCTATTCAGGGTCCTGGTGACACCACTATCTCTTATTCCTTTAGGAAAGTATATTGAGAACCATGGGGTTGTCCACAACATGTTCTATAATACCACCAACAAAGTGAAGCTACCCTACCATGCCACACTGGGGATTGAGAGGTGGTGGGACAATGGTAGCCTACCCATTTGGATCACCGCCCAGAGACAGGTAACGTTGCCTTATCTACCAGGGGTATATGGTTGAAGCTATAACTAGGAATATTTACATCCAGGACAACTACCACGAACTAGACCTGGGGACAAAAGGCACAAAACATGTCCCTAGTTGTAAGGGGAGGGAAGTAAAACAACATCTTATTGTGGAGGGAGATTCTGGGGAAGCCACAAGGACAAGGAGAATGAAGTTTATCCTAGTACCGAGGAGGGTATGGGAGGAGTTCCTCCCAGTGTCATTAGCTCCTATTAGTCTTGCTAATTAAGTGCTAAGTTCTTGTGTTTCTTTGTTTTTACACTATTAGAGTTTTGCAAGTGCTGATACCATCCTCTAAATCTGCCATTCTGCCTCAGTTACACCTTAGAAAAATGGAAGAAAAAAAATGGGTGGGCAAAAGGTGTGTGGTGACCCAAGTGGACTTCACCAAAAGCTAGCTATCTAGAGCTAATTTATGTGTACTAAATAGAATCCAGCATTCATGGAGGAACATGGAGGATTCAAATCTTGCCATAGGCCCATAAACACTTTGGTATAACCTTGTTCCAGTCACTCGCCCATGAGAAGTAACCAAAAGGATTTAAGGTTCACGTGTATAACTATGGAACAAATAATTTGTTTTTTTTTAAGTTATTCAGTTCTATTTTATTATTCAGTTCTAAGAACTGTCTCGATAATAGCTACAGCTTAGTTCTGTGCTTCTGTAGAGTAAGAAATGACAAAGAGAAATCTTCCACAGTCTTTTGTTTGGTCAGTATATCAAAGTAGGAAGAATACTGGCCTGGGTTCTTAGAAACCTGAGCTCTAATCCCTGATTAGGCACAAATTATCTGACTGACCTTTGGCAAGTTATGTTACCTCCCTAAGCTTCGGTTTTTCCATAGGAGGATTTTTTTGATATAGGGAAAACTGAAATGAGGAAACTTCCTTCTCCAATGTAAATGGACACATTTTCAATAATTTACAGTCTTAAGAGAGTTGTCTAGATTAGAAGTGTCACACACATGGCCAACAGGTACATGTGAACCACGACACTGTCTGAATGCCATCTAAACTAGATTAGAATGTAATTGGGAAGGCAAGCTCAGAGTACTCTTTATTCCATCATCTTGGCTCCCAGAAATGGAAATCCTAAATTTATTTAAATAATTTTTAATATTTAGCAAATATTAAATATTTAACAAAGCAAATATTTAACAAAAATGTTTACCAAAATTAAAAAATGCAGTAAAGCAGATATTACTTTTTAAAATTAAATAAATATGCAGCCTACAGAAATCCCTATGTATGGCTTAGTGACCCCCATTTCTATTTGAATTTGAGATCACTGGCCTAGAGTACTAAGAGCTGGGGGAATTTGTTCAGGTTCCCACACTGTATTAGAATTAGGGACTGAACCCAAGTCTTCTTAGTGGGGCTTAAAAGCCAGTCCTCCATCCACTATTAGCTAACTTTCCCATCTGTTAAAAAAAGAGGGAGGGGTTGGATTTAGATAAGCCCTAGGATACTTTCCCTTTCTATGAGGTTATGGTTCTGTCAACATTCAATGCCTAGAGACCAATACTGAGGATCTGGCCAGAGTGGCAACTACCAGACAAGTTGTATTTTTTCAATTTTTCGTAACTCAAGGCTGGATAGCTTAATACTACTAGCAGAATGAATACTGGATTTGGAATCAGAGGATTTGAGTATTTAGGATCTTTCTTTTGCCAGTTATTAATTGTGTGGCTTTGGGAAATCACTTAATCTCTCTGGGCATGAGTTTGCTCAGCAACCAGTTCTATAACCACAGATACCTCCTCCCAGTATAGAAAAAACCAAGGGTTTAATGGATGGAGCTAAGATGAGTAGGCGCCTCCTCATTATCTATGTATTCATTTTGTTTTGTTCCAGACCTGTGATTTCAGTAGCAAAGGAAATTTCCTGTGAGGAAACCTCACCTACTGAAACAGATCAATAACCGTTTTTATGGGCAACTAGATGGCCTAATAGATAGAGTTCTGGACCTGTAGTCATCTTTCTGAGTTCAAATCTTCCCTCAGACATTTATGAGCTATGTGATCCTAGGCAAATCACTCCACTCTGTTTGCCTCAGTTTCCTTATTTATAAAATGAGCTGGAAAAGGAAATGGCAAATCACTCTAGTATCTTTGCTAGGAAAACTCCAAGGGATCATGACATGACTGAAATGACTAAAGAACAACAACCCTTTTTTGCAGTTTATAGTCTTAAAGAGTTTTCTGAAACTCTGATTAAAAAGTTAAGTTACTTAATCATTGTCACACAGCCAATACGTATCAGAGGCAGGACTTAAACTAGGTTGTTTTTTTTTCTGACGTCAATTTTCTATTCACTCCTTGTTGCTGCCTCTCTATGAAGTTGTAAGAGGAAGGAAACAAAAGTCATCATGATATGAAAACATTCATTAATAAATTTATCAAATTATCAAAAACCGATATGAAATGAATTTGTAAAATCAGCCCTGATTCAAACAACCTTCCCCACCTTAAAACTAGTGTCTAACCCTACTCATCCCTTCCATCAATAGCAAATTACTCCCTGATTGTCTGCAAGTTTAGGCACTTCCAAAGATGGTTCAAAATATCAAAGGATTAAGAGACTTAGGAAAATTGATGAAACAAATTGATTTTTTTTTGCAACAATGACCCCCCTTATGGTCATACTGGAAAAAGTCAAATGTGAAATAAAGGATTCCATGTCATACTATGCCCCCCCAAAGTATTGATAATATATTTTCCTTCTATTGTTATTATTCTATTAGCATGTAACTGAATTATAATCTAAATTTTACAATGAATAACATAAAACAAGCTTATTTTTATAATTTGTGGGTTTATTTTTTTAAAATAAAGCCCTAAACAAACCTTTTTTCACTATTTACTATGAAATCTTGTTCTATTTTAAGTGGATTCACCTTTTTCCAATTCTAATTATCCTCAAATAATGATGACCTCCTGAATTCCAGTCCTGGTGTGATAATAATTGTTACAAAGCACTTTCATATCCATTATCTCATTTGAGTCTCAAAACATAAGACAAGTATTCTTGCCCCCATTTACAGAAAACAGACTCAAAGAAATGAAATTACTCTCTCAGGATATCACAGTTTAAAATTTGAAAGAATTGAGATTTGTACCCAAATCTCTTGATTTCAAATCATACTTTGCTATGTGAGGGAATCCAGGGCCAAAGGCTCACAGTCAAGAATAAATGGAAATTTGAAAAAAACACACAAACTTGAATCTCCTTTAGTTGAATAGTTTATGTGAAAACTATCAGGTCTCATTCCATTGAGCTATGCTGGCAGGAAGAAATGGCTAATTACTTGATACCTGACAGCATCTACGACTAGGTGAGTGCTCAGCCTACATAAAATGATAGTTGGATTAAAGGGAAGGTGAAGTGGAGAAAGAAAATGGGTATAGGTGATTATCTAGATATACTACATGGACAGATAGAAAAATAATCTCACTGATATGGATAATTCCTACACATCACCATTCAATGTAGGTCAAAATCCCTCCCTACCCTTTAATTCTGTGTGATTCTTTTCGTATCTATATGAATTGTCCTTAGAAGAGCACCCCAATATAATAAATATGATCTTATGATTCTTTACAATTTTATGCATAATATTGTAGTACCAGGCAACTCAGTGGATAGAGGAAGATGATGGATGGAGAACCAGCCTCAGAGTCAAAAAGACTTGTGCTCAGTCCTGCCTCTGGCCATACCAAATGTGTGACTATGGGCAAGTCACCTAAGCTCTCAATGTCCTTAGGCAACTCTCTAAATTGCACCATTGAGGTCACTATAGTTGATGATGGGTATTGATAGAGTGAGTTTTTCCCCCTGGGAGTTCCCTACATCAATGAAAACACAGGTTCAGATTTTTAAAAGTGCCAACAAGGAAACCCTTGTGCTGTCCATCTATTATCCCCAACTCATACTACGTGACTCTCCCACCTTCTTTTTTTTACTATATATCTTTTTATTTAATATTTAAAATTCAAATATTTTATTTCCCCAATTAATATAATAACAATTTTCACCATACCAAAATTATGAGACCCAAATCTCCCTCCCTTCCCTCCCCCCTCTCAGAGATGGTAAATAATAATTCTTACTCTAGGATCTGACATGAGAATGTTATGAAGATAACAAAAGATCAGAGATATGAATGCTATTTGAAAAAATAAAGATGTTATAGTAACACAGAATTCTGGATGGGTAGATGAACAAATAGATGAATGTAGGGGGTGTCAAAAAGTAAACCAGAATAGCAAAAAAAAAAAAAAAAAAAAAAAAGGACAAAAATAGACTGTAGAACTGTGAGCATCTCTTGATCCATCTTCTAACTTTCTTTGACAGGGCTTAAAAACTGGCTCATTCTTTTATCCTGGTGGTAATGTCAGCTACCAAGGTGAGTCTGTGACTGTGAGCAGGAAGGAAGGTATAGCACATAACTATGGCAATGAGAAAGAATGGAGAAATAACATCGACACAGTGATGAAATGGTTCACAGAAGATGACTTAGACCTGGTCACCCTCTATTTTGGGGAACCAGACTCCACAGGCCACAAATATGGCCCTGAGTCCCAAGAGAGGAAGAACATGGTATCACAAGTGGACCGAACTGTGGGCTACCTCCGGGAAAGTATTGAGATGTATAACCTCACGGATAACCTCAACTTGATAATTACATCTGATCATGGCATGACCACTGTTTTAAAGAATGCCACTGATTTGGTTGAATTTCACAAGTTCCCCAACTTTACCTTCAAGGATATTGAGTTTGAACTCCTAGACTATGGGCCAAATGGGATGCTACTCCCAAAAGAAGGGAAGCTGGAGAGTGTTTATAAGACCCTTAAGGATGCACATCCCAAGCTCCATGTCTACAAGAAGGAATCTTTCCCTAAGCACTTTCACTATGCCAATAATGACAGAATCGTTCCACTGGTCATGTATAGTGACTTGGGCTATGTCATTCATGGGGTAAGGTGCCAAATGAGAGGAGGGGATGGGGGAATTGGAAGGGAATAAGAATTTATTTAGTGCTTACTATGTGACAGACTCTGTATCTATACTCTCATCTGAGAGGAGATGTTCTCTAAATGTTCATTTATCTATACAGGTAGTATTTAGGAATTTCCCACATTAAATTGGCTGTGGAATACTTCTGGATATGAAATATATTGATACCACCCAAAAAACAGTCATTTGGGAGAGCCTAGGCTAAATACAATAAAAAGAGCATCAGGCTATTTTGAAACAAAATAGAAACACTGAAGTCACAGAAAGATAGGGTACATGTGTGTCATACACGATGATGCAGGGAGAAGATAGCAATATATGCATGAGAGACACAAGATAAGAGAAGTCCATGATGCATGTATATCAGACCCAAGTAATAAGGGTTGACAGTAAAGAATATGTGTTGGACAGAAAGGAGGAGCAGACCCAAGGTAAGAGAAATGATGGCCAAGGGTGTGTGTCACACAGTAGATGGAAGGGATTATAAGAAGTCGTTAGATAAAACCCAAAGTGGGAGATATTCAGAAAGTGTGGAAAAGAAGAGGAGGATCAGACACAGAGTATAAAGGGTGATCATAGGCGACACAGGTCTGAAACTATGTGGGAAAGACTAGGGAAGTGAGGGGGTGGCAAACTTATAGCATTGGGGGAGTGGTGGGAAAGGATAGAAGGTGTGAAGATGGTAGCATGTAAATGTGTGCCTGTGCTGCATGACAGAATGGGAATGGGTGACCCACGTAAATATAGTGAGGCAGAAGAATCATAGGATCAAAGATTTAGAGCTAAAAGGAACCAGCTGCTTAGTCCAGTTTACAGATGAGATAAGGAAATTAAGAACCACAGGGGTTTGGTCACTTACCCTTAGTGACATAGCTAGCCAGGATTCAACCCCAGCCCATTGACTCCACACTTAACATGTTTTCCATTCTACAGAAAGAATATCTTTATTGATCCTACCTTTCCAGTTGAAGTCCCTTTCTCTTACCTCCTTCATTCAGTAACTGGATTTCCTTGATGTAAAGAGCTCCAGGAAGTACTTCCTCTTCCCATGCAATCTAAGAGTCACAGTTGCCTAAAATACTGAGAGGTTTAAACAACTTGACCAGGATCATACAGTTAATATACACTGAAGTCAGGGATATGGATAAATTAAATTTTTAAATGAATTCTTTCCTGACTTTCCTAACATCCACATTTTCTCACAAAACACACCTTTTCAGCCAACATAAGATCAAGGTTCTAGAGTCTAAATTTTGGGAAACTCTCCTTGTGTTCTCTTGCCACTCAACAAGTGATCTATTTTAGTGCTTGAGTAGCATCACAGACTTTTCACTACTCTTATCTAATATACAATTGCACTGAGTACACAGTCAAGACTGTGTGTGTATGTGTGTGTTTTGAATATGGAACATGGTTAAGGAAAGAAGAATCATGGCTGACTGAGAGGAGAAAGACTGGAAAACGGGCAAACCAGGAGCCAAGAACAGAGCAGAGGAAGTGACTTAGGAAAGGAAACAGCAAGAAACTAGGGAAGTTGTGATATGTAATGAAAAAAGCACAGATTTGAATAAGAGGGGTTCAAATCCTAGTTCTACAATTTGCTGCCTATGTGAGTTTAGGCAATTCACTTCCTCACTTGGGGCCTTTGTACCATCTGTAAAATGAAGAGATTAAACTAAATTATCTCTGAGATCCCTTCCAATTCAAAGTCTTATTTTTAAAAAATGAAATCTCTAGATTGGTAGCTCTCTTCATTTATTTATAATTATTTAAACTTATAAGTCATGATGATGTATATTCAGTGATTTCTATCTCCAAGTCTAGGACTAAAAAAATCTAAGATGATTCCAATCATCTTGCTCTCCTCCATTTCTATGTGCTTGATCACAGTGGAAAAGAAATGGATGAGAAATCTGTAGGCAAGAGGCTAGAGGGGTATGTTCAGGGAAGAGGCGGTGCCACCTAGCAAATGCCAGTAATGGTTGTCATTCTCCTCCCCACAGAGAATTAGTGTCCAATTTAACAAAGGGGAACATGGTTTTGACAATGAAGACATGGACATGAAGACCATCTTCCGTGCTGTGGGTCCTGACTTCAAGAAAGGTCTAGAAGTAGAACCCTTCGAGAGTGTCCATGTATATGAGCTTCTTTGTAAATTGCTGAACATCACACCAGAGGCCAACGATGGGAACTTAAAAACCACCCTGCCCATGCTGATTTCAGGTACCAGAAGGGATTTAGACCTGCGTCGTTCTTTGACCCTCTCTCTATGTCTCTCTGCTTCTCTCTGCCTCTCTATTTGTCTCTCTGTCTTTCTCTGTCTCTGTGTGTGTGTGTGTGTGTGTGTGTGTGTGTGTGTGTGTGTGTGTGTGTGTGTGTGTGTGTCTCTCTCTCTCTCTCTCTGTCTCTGTCTCCAAGTGAGTTTGTGCATCAGGTGTGTGCTCTTGAACTCAAAGGACAGGACAGGACAACATTATACACAAAACATACATGCACCTACACACACACACACACACACACACACACACACACACACACACACACCACTCAGGAGCACATGTGGTGACTAGAGATGCACTAGGTGTCCTAGAGTAAAGGTAGATTCCTGTTGAAATGGTGACATCTAGTGGAGCTCGGAGGCATCACAGTTTACCCATGAGCTACAAGACTTCTCTTTCCTTTTTCTTTCCCCTTCCCTGGGAGGTTAATACATTCACTTTCACTTGCCAAAGAACTCTACAAACAGAAAACATGGGCCGCCAATTCCATCACACTAATCATCATATGCACAAGTGTTATCCATAACTAGTCTCTCACCTACTTTCTCTCAGCTCTGTGAAATAATTATATAGGTCTTAAAGCTTTGTAGGGCACTTTATAAACATCTTATTTTATCCTCCTAAAACCCTGGGAAGTAGATGCTATTATTACCCCCACTTTACAAATGAGAAAAGTTAGGCAAATAGAAGTTAAATAACTTGTCCATTGTCACACAGCTAACAAGCATCTGAGGCTGAATTTAAACTCAGGTCTTCCCGATTCTAGCTCCAGCATTCTTTTCTACTTGCCAACTAATAACAAAAGAATAATAATAACTTACAATTCCTAGAATCATCAGATGTTTGAGCTGAATGTAAGGATGAGATTTCCAAGGCTACTGAATTCAGTAGATTGCCTAAGTTCATGTGCAAACTTGAAAAAACACCTTGTTTTCTACTTAGATCCTGCCTTACTCAACCAGTCTATGTCAGAATCCTCCAAAGAGCATTTTCTGACTTGCATAATTTTTTCACCCTAAAAGGGATAAGGAAAAAGCCTTATCATGTCCAAAAATCCTGCCTGAAATCAACAAGATTAGCCTGGACTGGTTTGTACCAAATATACTTTTAAGAATTATGGCCAGAAGTGAGAAGGTAGCTCAGTGGATAGAGAGCCAGGTCTAGAGATAAGAGGTCCTGGGTTTGAATCTGAATTCCAGCAATTCCTAGCTGTGTGACACTGGGCAAGTCACTTAACCCCAACTGCATAGCCCTTACTGCTCTCTCTTCTGTCTTGAAACCAATACATTATGGCCAAGTTGAACATCTTCCATGAAAAATCTTAAACCCCAGTAATGCCAGGCTAAAATAGTTTCCAAAGGAAAATTCTCTCTCTCCCAAAAAAGGGCCAAAGATATAAATCCCTCTGCCTGCATCCTTGATTACTTCCATCTTCATTCTCAAGGGTAATTTTCTTTCTATGGGATCTCTGCTCTTAATGTGAGTTCTAGAAGAGGGAAAGCCCCTTCTTCACTAGAAGTCTTTTATCTTTTTGACTTTCCTTAGGTTCTTCCTACCTGTCAACTGGAAAATTGCCTTTGGGACTCTTGATGGCCATTACTTTGCTGATGGGACTCTTCTAATATTAGCCACCATTCAGGGTGAGTATTCAATGGAAATGGAACAAAGGGTTAGGGACTATTATCTTTGCTTCCCTGGCTCTCTCTCCTCCAGAATTCAAGGGAAGTCAAGAATGAATGAAAAAGAGAAAACTTCCTTCTCTAATTCATTCTTCTGACACAGTTGCCAAATTAATCTTCCTAAAGCATATTGCCCTGACCCTACCATTCCCTCATATAAAATCTTTCAGCAGTTCCCTATTGATTCTAGGAAGTAGCTAGGTGGCATAGTGGAGAGAGTGCCAGATCTGGAGTCAGGAAGACTTAAATCTTTGTGATTTCAAATCTGTCCTCAGATACTTATTAGCTGTGTGATTCTGACCAAGTCAACTTAACCATATTTGGCTCACTTTCCTCATCTATAAAAAATGAGCATAAGAAGGAAATAACAATTTATAAGCAAAAATAAGAAGGAAATACCTTATCCAACAAACCCAAACAGGGTCATGAAGAGTCAGATAGGGCTAAAAAATGACTCAATAAACAACAATATTGATTCTGGGGTCAAATACAACAACCACTTCAGCCTGACAAATCAACCTCTCCACAATCTGGCCCCAGCCTACCTACATTCTCAGGCTGATTTCATATTGCTCCTCTTTATGTACTCTACATTCTATCTGACTCCATCTACTAACTTTCCCTCAAACTTAACATGCCATCTCCTATCTCCCTCCAGGAGACAGTAAAGGTTATTTCCCATGCCTGGATGTCCTCTTCACCATCATCTCTTCGAATACCTGTTTTCCTTCAAAACTCAAGTGCCACCTCCTAGAAGACACTCTTCCTGATAGCCTCCATCATTCTCTCCTTCCTGAAATTCCTTAGTTATTTATTTATCTCTATGTAGGGCAGCTAGGTGACTTAGTACCTGGCCTAGAGTCAAAAAAACTCATTTTCTAAATTCAGATTTGGCCTCAGACAATTATTAACTGTGTGACTGTAGGCAAGTCATTTAGCCCTGTTTGGTTCAGTTTCATCATCTGTAAAATTAGTTGGAGAAGGAAATGGTAAACTTTGCAAAGAAAATTCCAAATGGAGTCACAAAGTATCAGACATGGCTGAACTGAAACTGTATGTATGTATGTATAAACTACTTAAGAGCAGAGATTGCTTTATTTTTTCTTTATATCTCAAGTGCCTTTCATAAGGTAACTATTTAACAAATATTTGTTTAATGGAGCCGAATTGAATAAAACAAATGGCAGTGGTCCAGTTGAAAAGGACTCATTCTTATAGAGAGGACCCTGGAAACCAAAGAAAGGCTAGAGGTAAATACTTCCGTGAGCCAGCCCTCCTGCTCTGGGCTTAATATGTGTGTTCTCTAAAGTTCCAACACCTACACAGTCCATTTGCCTCTTCATTCCAGGATTATTTATTGCCCAAGTCAGAGATGTCTCAACTGATATGAAATTGGGGTTCATTCATTCATTCATTCATTCATTAAGCACCTGCTTTATATAGGACTTTACCTGAAGAAGCTTACATTCTTCAAGTTTGTTTTTTTGTTTTGATAAGAATTTTAGTTTACCTGTCAAATCTATAGATATGAGAAGAATTTATGACCAAATAAAAGATAGAGCATTATAAGATATAAAACGGATAATTTTGATTATATTAAATTAAGAGTCTTTGCACAAACAAAACCAGTGCAACCAACATTAGAAGAAAAGCAGAAAGCTAGAAAAAATTCTATAGCAAATTCCTCTGATAAAGCCCTCATTTCTCATATATAAAGAACTGAGTCAAATTTAAAAGACTGCAAGTCAATCCTGAATTGATAGACAGTCTATGTCATAGAATAAATATCAAGTCATATCCTATTAAGGATAAGGCAATTTTTAGACAAAGAAATCATGGTTCTTTCTATTCACATGAAAAAATGTTCTAAATCACTTTTGACTGAAGAAATGCAAATGAAAACTCCAAGGTACTCATATTTATCAGATTGACTAATATGACAAAAAAAGAAAATGATAAATGTTAGAGTGTGAGAAAATTGGAACACTAATGCACTGCTGGTATAGTTATAAACTGATCCAAGCATTCTGGAGAACATTTCGGAACTATGCAAAGGGCTTTAAAACTGTACATAACCTTTGATCCAGCAATATCACTCCCAGGTCTGCATCCCAAAAAGATTTTTTTAAATGGGGGTGGGGGGAAGACCTATTTGTACAAAAAATAGTTATAGCGGCTATTTTTGTGGCAGCAAAGAATTAGAAATTGAGGGGATACACATCAATTGAGGAATGGCTAAACAAGTTGTGGTATATGATTGTAATGGAATACTATATGAAATGATGAGAAGGACGATTTCAGAAAAACCCTGGAAAGACCTACATGAACTGATGCAGAATGAAGTGAGAAGATACAGGAGAACAATGTACACAGTAACAGAAATATTTTATGATAATTATGAATGACTAAATTATTCTTAGCAATATAGTGATCAAAGACAATAACTAAGGTCTCCTGATGAAAAATGTCATCCATCTCTAGAGAAAGAACTGATGGAGACTAAATACAGACCAAAATATACTATATTAGACTTTTTTCAATTTTTTTTCACATTACCTTCCACAAAGACTAATATGGAAAAATGTTTTACATTATTTCTCATGTAAAATCTATATCAGATTGCTTACTATCACAGGGAGGGAGAAGGGAGAGAATTTGGCTCAAAAAAATTTTAGGTTAAAAATTTTTACATGTAATTGAGAGAAAAAAATTTTAATAATATTATTTCAAATGGAGGGAAATTAAAGACTTAAAATATTCCTTTTATTAATTCTTGGGGGAAGGAGGGAGAAAATAAGAGCATTAATAGAACAATTAATATAAAACTTTTGAGCATCCCTAGTGCAAATACATCCCCTTCCTTTGAGGAAATCCAATCCTAAAATGGGATCACTTATGATTCTCCTACTATTCTCCTATTAACAAAATAAATTCTTATAATGCAGAACCCTCTTGGTCAAAGGAATACACCCCCAAAACATGCATAATACAAAATAGGGAGGTAATAGAAGTAAAGAAGAGATTGGACAAAGAATTCTGAGAAAATAAAGGAGGAAAAGACCACTTCTAGCTGGGAAAAACTAGAGAAAGCTTTCTGGAGAAGGTGGCACATAAAGTAATACTTGAAGGTTCAATATTGAAGAATAAGAGCTCACTTGAAGTGAAAAATCTCAAGGTGGTTTGTAACATTTGCCTGGTTGCCCTTAGGGTAAACTTAGAGGCACTAGGTTCCCCTTATATGCAAATGAAACTGTTCTAGATTTTAGCTTTTTGTTTCTAATATCTGAATGCTCCATGTTGGAATGTAGTATTAGAAAGAGATCCATATATGTCATAAATTTCTAATGAGTTGCTTCTGATTCTTAGACCAGATTAATTAATCTAAAACTCAATATATTGTCATATAAGACCACCCTGTTCTCATAATATTACTTGCCATGCAATCTGGAATATTGAATGGCTCCAACACCATCTCCTTCCTCCCACCTGAGATATTCACTATGGAAATAAGTATTTGGGAAAATTTTAGCAAGAAAGGGAGTAGCAATGACCTTAAGAAACTCGGACTAGCATTCCAGTAGCATGAAGATTATAAGAGACCTAGAGATCTCCATACTTATTGTGGGAATGTCATCTCACTCTGTTGGGAAAGATCTACTTGGGTTCCTACTTTGTCAAATAATTCTTACAGGCAAAATAAAAAAGAAAATGTGAATGTGCTACATGACACCTTGGGTAAGTCATCTTCCCCTCATCTAAACCTCAGTTTTAGCATTTTCTATTAAGGTTCTTAATTTTTTGTATATAGTAGACCCATTTGGTAATCCAGTGCAACCAATCTCAAAACCCCCTCTCAGAATGTTATTAAATTCATAAAATAAAATATATAAAATTACAAGGGAAATTTATATTGAAGTACAGTTATCAAAATATTTTTTTAAAAAACAAGTCCATAGACCCCGTAGGTTAATAAGCCCTAGACTAGATTATCTCTTAGGTTCACTACAGCTTTGACCTTCTATGTATATGCACTTATATCTCTAAGCATGTGCCTAAAATTATGTATATGAATGTGAACACATTCTTGTTGTTGTGCCTTTATCTGGTTACATTTGTAAATTTTTGCTCCTGTGTCTCTGAAAAGCATAGAGAATGTTTCTCTAAGTGATGTAGAGCCATGTAGTTGTTAGAGAAAAATGTGTACTGTAGAAAGAGAACATTACACTTTAGTTCATTAAATTGATAGCCGTGAATCAAAGCAGGATTTATGAAATCCTCTCTCATTTTTGCTATCCCTAGGGTCGGTCCACGATAACAGTTCATGATCAAAGAAAGAATAGAAAGGATCACAGAAGATAAAATGCTCAATTTTGATTACATAAAATTAAAAAGTTTTTGCACAAACAAAATCAAGGCACTTAAAACCTAGAAGAAACTGAATTAGAATAATTAATTGTGGAAAATGTTTGTAGCAAGTTTCTCTGATATTTTATTTTCAAGATGTATAAGGAATTGATGTAAATTTATAATAAGAATAGCCATCCTCTAACTCAGGGGTCGGTAATGTATGGCTCTCAAGCCATATCTGGCTCTTTTTGCAGGAGCCATAAAGTCAATTTTTTTCAGGCACTGTTACAGGAGTACGCACTATTACAGGAGCATGCACTGTGAGCACTGTATGGCTCTCACAAAATTACATTTTAAAAAATGTGGCATTTATGGCTCTCATGGCCGAAAAGGTTGCTGACCCCTGCTCTATCTAACTGATCAAAGGATATGAACAAGCTATTCTCAAAGAAAGAATTCCATGCTAACAGTCATACAAAAAAATGTTCCAAATCACTAATAATTAGAGAAATGCAAATTAAGGAAACTTTGGGGCTTCTTCTTACATCCATAAAATTGGTAGATGACAAAACTATGAGAAAACATCATTGGCAGAGCTGTGAAATGGTCCAGCCACAATTGGAACAATTTGGAACTGTTGTATGTTCAAAAAGTCAATGAGCTGTGCTTCCCCCTCTGACCCAGAGCTACCACTACTATGTCTATTGACTAAAGAGAACAAAATAAAAGGGAAAAGATTTATATGTGCACAAATATTTATATATACTTTTATAGTAACAATAGAACTCAAAACTCAGGGGTGTTCATCAATGGAGGAATGCCTAACAAATTAAATTTCTTAATAAAATAGACTATTTCTGTGCCATAAGAATTGATAAAAGGTATGGTTTTAAGGAAAATTGGGAAAATTTGTATTAACACTTGTAGAATGAAGGAGCAGAAACAGGGGGGAATATATAATAACAATTACAAACAACTTTGAAAGATTTAAGAATTCTAATATACAATGATCAACCACAACTCTAGATTATCAATAATGCTCCTCACCTACTACTATTAAAGAAATGTTGGACTCAAGATTTAGAATGAGACATATTTTTTGGACATGATCAATACAAGATTTTCTTTTACTTTATTATGTGTATATCAGTAAGGGTTTTATTTTTCTTTTTTTCAGTAGGAAGAGGAGGAGGTGGAAGAAAGAGAAAATAAATTTTTGTTAACTGGTAAAAAAGTTAAAGTGACATAAAAAAGATTAATAAAAAAGATATTTTAGGATACAATATCATCATCTCATCCAAGTGATAGGCCTAGATGTGATTCACCTTTTCCATACCATTTTCATGGTGATCAAATGTCTTTGTGACAGGATATGGCTACTGTATGTCTCAGGAAACAAGTTGGCCACTGTGAAAGTGGAGGCTGGAGTCAAGCCAGATCCAGCTTGGATCTTTGGCCCCCTACCCCCTTCCCTTATGGGAACCTGAAGTAGAAGAGACACCTACTTTACTTTTCATCAGTGCTGGTCAGTCCTCTGTCTTCCATGTGTTAAAGCACAGAAAACATAAACCTACCAGACATACTCCCAGGAAAATGCTCTGCATGTTTCTGGGTTAGCCCCATCCTATAAGACTAGAAAACACCAAATACCTGCCCTCATTCCTTCCATGTCTTTTTTTCAGTTACACTATGTCACCTGAGAGTCAGGAGATTCAGAGAGAAAGACTCTATAAATTCACAACCTCTAAGCTGAGTATACTCAACGTTTTTTGTGTCATGAACTCCTCTGGAATTTTGGTGAAACTCATGGTCCCATTTTCAGAATGTTTTTAAATTTATTGATTTAAATAATTAAATTAGATAAATATATAATTACCAATTGTGATGAGATATTGATATCAAAATATTTTTTAAATCATGTGCACAGACCCCACCTTAAGAACCCCTGCTATTAGTAGTGGCTGCTATAGCAAAAATACATGCCTAAATCACAATAAGCTATCCTGTACCACAAATTATAGTTATTAAATAATTTGTTAATTTTGATAACTTTTATTCTTTATAAATTGTTATGATAGACTGATGTTTTAAAAGCAAATAAACTGGATGACTATACAACAAAATCTGTTTACCCTACTGTAAAAGATGATATCTAATTCCAAAAATCGCAATAATTGCAGAATAAGGAAAAGGATTTGATGTACGAAACATCTTTTCATAAAGAGCATTAATTCCCATTAGAGGTAAGAGATGGTTAAGAGAGAGGGAACAAAAACCAAAATATTGCTTACTATAACAAGTCAATACTCTTCCATCAGACTTTCAAGGCTCCACTCAACCTAGCCAGCCTCCCGCTACTCTGACGCTCATATCTTCAATGTATAAGTAGGACCATATTAAATTTCTTTTGGAATCTTACATTCATACCTACATACCATACATAAATCCAAACTCTACTTACTTGTACATTTCTACCTTGCTTCACACTATTCTCTTTGGATAGAATCATCTGCACTTTCATCCCTATCCATTCAAGACAGTGGGAGCAAAAAGATACAATCAGAACCCACCTGTAACACTTACTACTTGTGTAACCATGGACAAGTCTCTTAGTTAACTAAGTTGTACAATGGACAGAATAAAATTAAATCATGTGGAAAGAACTTCATAAATGTTAAAGCTCTATGTAAACTTCAGCTATTATTGTCACCTAGAAGTCACTTAACTTTTTTAGGGACTTCTCTTTCCTCAACTATAAAATGAAAAAGTTGGACTAGATAACTTAATTTCCTTATCTCTTATAGGATATATATACACACACACGTATACACACACACACATACACACACACACACACACACACACACACATATATATATATATATATATACACACACACATCACAACAAATCTCAAAAGGCTACAAATTTTGTAAATACTCAAAGACAAGTTTTTTTTTTAATGATTCTCACTCAAACACTAATAACTCTTCAAAGTTATTGTAAATAAAAATGTAAGGGGGAAAAGAGGGCTTTATGGGTTCAATATATTAAAAGATGGTTGCCAGAGGATTGAACTATTATCAATCCTCAATTAAGAATAATCTCAAGTCAAAATTGACTTTTATGGAAGTTTATTTACAATTAAGAAGAAAGAAAGGATATAAGGAAATAGGAATCTAACCTAGTAGGTAATTTATTACAATCCTCTAATTAATCCAGGTAGATCTTAACCCTCAGCCAAGAGTTAGAGGGCCAGAGGCCCGGAGGTGAATGGAGCAAAACTTCATTTACAGAGTCTACTAAAAGAATTTTCTTAAGAGAAGTTCAGGAAGATTCAATCAGTCTTTAACTCGCCACATAGAATTCAAAGAAGATATTTAAAGCAGTCTCAACTTCCAACACTCCTCCACAAACCAGAAGTCGGTCACCAGACACCCTCTTCCACCAAAGACCTCTCACTCACTCAACTCCCCCTTTTTAAAGTGATCACTTATGCATCACTTCCTGTGCCTCCCTTCTAATTTACATGTCCAATCACAATAAATAATTCTCATAGTGCTGCCTAGGGGGCAGTCAGTTGATTCAGGTCCCACCTCTTGCAGAAACTCTTTCCCAACCACTACAGTATATAATTATCTCTCAGTCCTCTGACTTCCTTGTCACATTCAGTCATCCTGGTCATACAACTTTAGTTTTTCAGTTCAATTCAAAAAGCATTTATTAATTGTCTAGTGTATTCAAAGCCCTATGCCAGATTCTCAATTATGTCCTGCTTTGCTTTGTTGTCTTATCTTTCCTGTCTATTTTTTTGTTTTCACAACTGGATTTTAAATTCCTTGGAGACACAAATCAAGTTTTATCATTCTTTATATCTTCCCACAAGGCTTAGCATAGCATTAGGTACATAATATGAAACAAATATTTGCAGGTAGGAGGGCAGCTGGGTGACAGGGCAAAGGGTCTGGAGTCAGGAAGATGTGAGCTCGAATTTGACCTCAGAAACTTACTGTGTCCCTGAGCAAGTCACTTATCCATATTTGCCTCAGTTTCCTAATCTGTAAAATGAGCTGGAGAAGGAAATGGCAAACCACTTCAGCATCTTTGCTAAGAAAATCCCAAAGAGGGTCACAAAAAGTTAGACAAAACAAAAATGACTGATATGTAACAAATATTCTGGCTCTCTTTGAATCTTTGAAGGTATAGCCTACATCTTATTCATCTCTGTATTCTCAGAGCCTTGTACATAGTTGGCAATTTGATAAATGTGAAATAGAATGTGGAATACTGTATGACAGCATGGGGTTCAAGACTCATGCCTTCAATACCCAAATTAATGTAATTCTTTCTGCTCATCTCTTTTCAGTTCATAATCCCTACAAGTCCTCTGTCTCCTAATACCACTACTACCATGGAATCAGTCCTAAGTGCACACACAACCTCTCCAAAGGGAAAGGAAAAAAAAAGTCTCTCCAAATGTTGTATAAAGTCCTGCCCATCGTAGCCACAAGGGAGTACCATTGAGTTCTCAGCATTCCTTTTCATTGCACAAAGCCTCAATTCTGAGATGCTTTGGAAGAAGAGGAAAATGTAATGGAGTTTAGTTTTAGGCTTGGCGGGTCATTTATTCTGGCCTGACAAGCCATGGAGGGATGAGCTCGGTGCAAACAATTCAGCAAGAAATATGAATGGAATCACCTAGCCTGACCTGATTTTTCCTTCAACTTTGTTCTTTATTCATTACCTAGCTGCTGGTGGTATCTGGGGGAGGCTTAAAAAGGCAAGAGTGGAGGGTGGATACTTCAGGTCAGGAATCTAGTCCTCCCCTGAATTCACTGAGCCCACCTAGACAAATATAGGACTCTTCTCAGGTACTCAGTTTCTCCATCAATAAAGCCCCATATCATGAGTATACTAATCCTCTAGCCACAAAGAAATAAAATAAAGAGAATACTAAGCAGGAAGTACTGTGAAGACAGATGCCAATATGAGTAGAAAATTGTTTGTGTTGGGGGCAGCTCAGTGGATCGAGAGCCACGCCTAGAGATGGGAGGTCCTAAATTCAAATCTGATCCTCAGACACTTCCTAACTGTGTGACCCTGGGCAAGTCACTTGACCCTCATTGCCTAGCCCTCTTCTGCCTTGGATCCAATACACAGTAATGATTCTAAGATGGAAGGTAAGGGTTTTTAAAAATTATTTGTATTATCAGTATAGTTTGTATACTATATATATATATACATGTATATATATGTACTATATCAATATAGTACCTAAAGATTCAATAATTTATGTAGTTGCTATTGTTATTCTATGCAAAAAACACCTATGGCTGAGATTTTTTAAAATGTGCTGGGTGATGTGACAAATCCAAAATATAATGACATATGACACTAGAAAATCACTCCCCAGTCTCTAAAACATACCATCTAGCCAAGAAAGTGCTTAAGAAACCTCTGAGGGTTTTATGAATTGACGTTACTGTTATCATTAGCTAGAGCAAAGATTTATAAAACTATAGGTTATAGTAAGTTTTTTTTAATTATAGTAAATTATAGTAAGCTTTTTTAATTAACATTTTTATTGAATCAGAAGAGATCTAATGCACACTGTTATTGACTTTTTTATTTGTAAGTGGTGATGTCAGTCAATGTTTCAAAGGAAAAGCAAAATTTCTTAGACTGCATAACATGTTCTATTTAAAATTAGATATAGTCTGTCTATTATCCATTAGCAAAAATACTTTCTCTGGATTATAATTAATTAATTAGAACTTTGCTTTTTAAATTTTTTAATGTTTTTATTTCATTAAATATTTCCCAATTATATGTTGGAAATTTTTATCAAAACTTTAAAATTTGAGTTCTAAATTCTCTCAATCCTATCCTTCTCCCTTGAAAAGACAAACAATTTAATATCAATTATATATGTGAAATCATAAAACACTTCCATAACAGCTATGGAAAACAAAAAAATAAAGTTTAAAAGAAGTATGCTTCAATCTCTGTTCAGAGGTAATCAGTTCTCTTCCTAGAACTAGAAAGCATTTTTCATGATGGATCCTGTGGAATTATCTTGGATCATTCTCTCGATCAGAGTAGTAGGACTTTCATAGTTGATCATTCTTACAGTAATGTTACTGTGTACAATGTTTTTCAAGTTCTTTCTTACTTTCATTTTTCATGAATTCATATAAGTCTAATCAGATTTTTCTGAAAGCATACTCCTTGTCATTTCTTATAGCACAATAGTACTCCATCATAATTATATACAGTACAACTCGTTCAGCCATTCTCCAACTGATTGGCATTCCTTCAGTTTCTAATTCTTTACCACCACAAAAAGAGCTGCTATAAATATTTCTGTATAAATGGGTCCTTTTCCCTTTTCTTTGATCTCTTGGGATAAAGACATAATAGTGGAATTGCTGGGTCAAAGGGCATACACAGTTTTATCCTTTGGGCATAGTTCCAAATAGTTCTCCAGAATGATTGGATTAATTCACAATCTACCAAAAGTGAATTAATGTATTTGTTTTTCCACATCCGTTCCAGCATTTGTCATTTTCCTTTTCTGTCATGTTTGTCAATCTGATATGTATAAGATTGTCTCTGAGCTGTTTTAATTTGCATATTTCTAAACAATAGTGACTTAGAGTATTTTATCATGTGATTATTTTTTCTATTTTTGAGGGGATTTTGCTTTGGTTTCCTCTTCTGAAAACTGCCTGTTTAAATCCTTTCACCATTTATCAACTTCAGAATAATTTTTATTTATAAATTTGGTTCAGTTCCCTGTATGTTTGAGAAATGAGGTCTTTATCAAGAAAAATTTGATGAAAATATTTTTCTCAGTTTCCTGTTTTCTTTCTAATTTTGACTGCATTACTTTTGTTTGTGCAAAAGCTTTTTAATTCCATGTAATTGAAATTATCTATTTTGTTGCCTGTGATCCTCTTTTTACTTGGTCATAAACTCTTCCCTTATCTGATACATACATTTTTCTATGCTCTTGAAATTTACTTATGATATCACCCTTTATGTATATATCACTTATCCATTTTGGCTTTATCTTAGTATATGCTTGAGATATTTGTCTATACCCAGTTTCTGCCAAACTGCTTTCCAGTTTTCCCAGCAATTTTTGTCATATGGTGAGTTCTTAGTCCAAAGGCTTAGATCTTTGGGTTTAATCAAACATTAGATTACTGGTTCCAGGTTAAGATGGCTACAGAGTAAAAAGCAGCTGCTTAAACTCTCCTAACCCACACATATAGGACTCCTCAAGAGGACTTAAAGATAAGTCCAGATGAACAAAGGGACCCCACAACAGGGCGCAGCATTGAAGGTGCGTGGGATCGGGGCATTTCCATGCTATAAGGGGGTGAAATAGCTCTCACTAAAATGCGAGCTGAGCAACAACCTCCACCCCCACACCACCTACAAGATCAAACCCAGGTCCCAAGAGCTAGAGCAAGTTTAAGGCATCCATTAAGTCCTTGGCAGCTACCTGGGACCACCAGGACCTGCTCCTGAGAGCAGCAAGACTTAAGACCCCAAGAGGCTAAAGAATGTGTGGACTTTGAACACAGACTTTGAGTGCAGTTGCAGACACGGATCCTGACCACAGGTGCAGACCTTGGGTGGGGACCTAATGCAGATAGGTGCATGACTGTGGAAGCAGTGCCCTGAGACTGTTAAAGGAGCTTCAGGCAGAGGAACAAGCAAGGAGAACACCAGGAGGCGTGACCCTGAGAACAACTAGACCTGAGACCTCAGGAGCCTAAAGAGCACAGACAGACCCTGGGTATGAGGATAAACCTGAGAGGGCACACAGCTCACAATGGCAAGCCATCCACAAGAACCCCAAAAGAGAAAGATCAACAAGAAGAAATTTTTAACACTCAACAACTTTTACACAGAGAAAATCCAGACGACAGAGCAAACAGCATAGGAGAACAAACAAATAATCATTTCCAAACCTTCCCAAAATAATGAAAACTGGTCACAAGCTCTTGAAGAGTTGAAATCTGAGATGATGAGAAAGATGGAAGAGATTTGGCGAGAGAAGTAGGAAATAGCTCAAAAGGAAATTAACAGGTTAGAAGACAGAAACTCCCAAATGGAGAAAGATGCCCCAAAATCAAATGAAATGGTAAGCAAATCAGAAACCAAAATCAGGCAAGACAATAACAGTTTAAAAGGCAGAATTTCACAATTGGAAAGTGAGGCAAGTAAATCGAAGACCAGAAATTACCAGAATGAAAAGGAAACCCAGTCTCTAAAGTCTAGAATTGAGCAATTAGAAGCTAATGATCTCTCAAGACAGCAAAAACAAATAAAGCAAAGTCAAAAGACTGATAAAATAGAAGGAAACATGAAAAATCTCACTGAGAAATTGACAGATCAAGAAAACAGGTCTAGAAGAAACAATTTGAAAACCATTGGTCTCCCTAAAAAAGCAGAAATTAGTAGAAATTTAGACTCTATACTAAAAGAAATTATTCAGCAAAATTGCCCTGAAGTTCTACAACAAGAGGGCAATATAGACATTGAAAGGATCCATAGATCACCCTCTACACTAGACCCTGAAAAGACAACCCCCAGGAATATAATAGTCAAATTCAAGAGCTTCCAAGTAAAAGAAAAAAATTTTACAAGAAGCCAGAAACAGGCAATTCAGATATCAAGGAGCACCAATCAGGATCACATAGGATCTGGCAGCCTCCACACTAAAAGACTGCAAGGCTTGGAATATGATATTCAGAAAGACAAGAGAACTGGGTCTACAACCAAGGATCACCTACCCATCAAAACTAACTATATACTTCCAGGGGAAAGTATGGGCATTCAACAAGATAGAAGATTTCCAAGGATTTGCACAGAAAAGACAAGGACTAAATGGAAAGTTCAATATCCAACCACAAAAATCAAGAGAAACATGAAAAGGTAAATAAGAAACAGAGGGGAAAGAAAGAAAACTCTTATTTCTAAAATTTGCCTCTTTAAGGGCTTCAATAAGATCTAATTATTTGTATTCCTATGTGGAGAAATGTTATGTGTAATTCTCTGTAGTGAACTCTATTCACTATTATAGTAATTAGAAGAATTATTCACAGGGAGAGGTTGGAGTACTAAATGGTCTAAGATGATATGGGGGTGGATGAGACAGAGGGGGGTGAATACTAGAGGACACCAAGAGAAACTTGAATGAATAAGAAAAATAGGGTGTTCTGTTATGCACAAAGAGGGAATGGGAAGGGGAAGGGATGAATACTATTATAAGAAGGAGAGGAAGAGAGCATTAAGAGGTAATATTTAAACCTTACCCTCAGTGGAATTAACCCTGAGAGGGAAGAGTAGCTATATCGATTGGGATACAGAACTCTATCTAACTCTACCAAGAAAGACAGAAGGGATAAACCAAGGGGAGCAGGGGGAGTGGGGAGGTCAAAAAAAGGGAGGGAAGAAGAAGGGGGAGGGAATTCATTAGGCCTTAAAAATAAAAAGAGGGGAATAATAAGAGAGGGGGTAGGCAGGGAAGTAAATCAAGGGAGGGGACAAGGTTAACTGGCTTAAAGCAAACCACTGGTTTAAAAGGAAATAGTGTAAGAAGAAGGGGTAAAAAGAACTAGGAAAGGATACCAAAATGTTGGGGAATACACAACTGATAATTATAACTCTGAATGTGAATGGGATGAACTCATCCATAAAAAGGAAGCAAATAGTAGAGTGGATTAGAAACCAAAATCCTACCATACGTTGTCTACAAGAAACACATATGAGGGAGGTGGACATACACAGGTTTAAGGTAAAGGGCTTGAGCAAAATCTTTTGAGCTTCAAATGAGAAAAAGAAGGCAGGAGTGGTAATCATGATTTCTGACAAAGCCAAAGTAAAAAGAAATATGATTTTAAAAGACAGAGAAAGTAATTACATCCTGATAAAGGCAGTATAGACAATGAGGAAATAACACTGCTCAATATGTATGCACCAAATGGCATAGCCTCCAAATTCATAAAGGAGAAACTGGCAGAGCTCAAGAAGGAAATAGATAGTAAAACCATACTAGTGGGAGATCTAAATATTCCTCTTTCAGATCTAGATAAATCAAACCAAAAAATAAATAAGAAAGAGATAAGAGAGGTAAATGAAATCCTAGAAAAATTAGATTTAATAGATATGTGGAGAAATAAATAGGGACAAAAAGGAATACACCTTCTTTTCAGCTGCACATGGTACATTCACAAAGACTGACCATGTAAAAGGGCTTAGAAACATTGCACACAAATGCAAAAGAGGAGAAATAATAAATGTAACCTTCTAAGATCATAATGCAATAAAAATAATAATTAGTAAGGGTACCTGGACAGGCAAAACAAAAACTAATTGGAAATTAAATAATATGATTCTCCAAAACCAGTTAGTGAAAGAAAAAATCATAGAAACAATCAACAATTTTATTGAAGAGAATAACAATGATGAGACATCCTACCAAACTCTGTGGGATGCAGCTAAGGCAGTACTCAGGGGGAAATTTATATCCTTCAGTGCATATATTAACAAATTAGGGAAGGCAGAGATTAATGAATTGGGCATGCAACTAAAAACAAGAAAGCAAGCAAATTAAAAATCCCTAGATGAAATTAAATTAGAAATACTAAAATCAAGGGAGAAATTAATAAAATCAAAATTAAAAGAACTATTGAATTAATAAATAAGACTAGAAGCTGGTATTTTGAAAAAACAGATAAAATAGACCAAAAAATAGACAAATATATCAATGTAATAAAAAAGGGAAAGAAAAAAACCAAATTGACAGTATCAAAGATGAAAAGGGAGACTTGGCCTCTAATGAAGAAGAAATTAAGGCAATAATTAAAAATTATTTTGCCCAATTATATGGCAATAAATATAGCAATCTAGGTGATATGGATGAATATTTACAAAAATAGAAATTGCCTAGATTAACAGCAGAGGAAATAGAATACCTAAACAATCCCATATCAGAAAAAGAAATTGAACAAGCCATCAAAGAACTCCCTAAGAAAAAATCGCCAGGGCCTGATGGATTCACAAGTGAATTCTATCAGACATTCAAAGAGCAACTAATCCCAA
>NC_058133.1:231486133-231487147 GCF_016433145.1 Gracilinanus agilis | reverse complement strand
AATTTAGGAGATATGGACGAATATTTACAAAAATATAAACTGCCTAGATTAACAGCAGAAGAAATAGAATACCTAAATAATCCCATATCAGAAAAAGAAATTGAACAAGCCATCAAAGAACTCCCTAAGAAAAAATCGCCAGGGCCTGATGGATTCACAAGTGAATTCTATCAGACATTCAAAGAGCAACTAATCGCAATACTATACAAATTATTTGATATGATAAGCAAAGAAGGAGTCCTACCAAATTCCTTTTATGACACAAATATGGTACTGATTCCAAAGCCAGGGAGACCAAAAACAGAGAAAGAAAACTACAGACCAATCTCCCTAATGAACATAGATGCAAAAATCTTAAATAGAATACTAGCAAAGAGACTCCAGCAAGTAATTAAGAAGATCATCCACCATGATCAGGTGGGATTTATACCAGGAATGCAAGGATGGTTCAACATTAGAAAATCCATCCATATAATTGACCATATCAACAGTCTAACAAACAAAAATCACATGATTATCTCAACAGATGCTGAAAAAGCCTTTGACAAAATACAGCATCCATTCCTATTGAAAACACTGAAAAGTATAGGAATAGAAGAACCTTTCCTAAAAATAATAAACAGTATATACCTAAAACCATCAACAAGTATTATATGCAATGGGGATAAATTAGAAGCCTTCCCAATAAGATCAGGAGTAAAACAAGGATGCCCATTATCACCTCTATTATTCAACATAGTACTAGAAACACTAGCAGTTGCAATTAGAGAAGAAAAAGAAATTGAAGGTATCAAAATAGGCAAGGAAGAGACTAAGCTATCACTCTTTGCAGATGATATGATGGTCTACTTAAAAAATCCTAGAGAATCTACTAAGAAGCTGGCAGAAATAATCAACAACTTTAGCAAAGTTGCAGGATACAAAATAAATGCACATAAATCATCAGCATTTCTATACATTTCCAACACATTAGTACAGCAAGAGGTAGAAAGAGAAACACCATTTAAAATCACC
>NC_058133.1:231451610-231481236 GCF_016433145.1 Gracilinanus agilis | reverse complement strand
AAACTACCACACCAATGCAACTACCAACAATTTGGAAATAGGTCTTGATCAAGGACACATGACAAAACTAGTGGAAATGTGCATTGGCCATTGGTGGGGGGAAGTGCGGGGGGCGAAGGGGAAAGGAGGAGCATGAATCATGTAACCATGTTAAAAATGAATATTAATAAATGTTAAAAAAAACAAAACAAAAAAAAACCAAAAAAATAAATATCTTGAGATAAAAAAAAAAATCTTAAATAGAATACTAGCAAAGAGACTCCAGAAAGTGATCAAGAGGATCATCCACCATGATCAGGTGAGATTTATACCAGGAATGCAAGGATGGTTCAACATTAGGAAAACCATCCACATAATTGACCATATCAACAATCTAACAAACAAAAATCACATGATTATCTCAATAGATGCTGAAAAAGCCTTTGACAAAATACAGCATCCATTCCTATTGAAAACACTGAAAAGTATAGGAATAGAAGGACCTTTCCTAAAAATAATAAATAGTATATACCTAAAACCATCAACAAACATCATATGCAATGGGGATAAATTAGAAGCCTTCCCAATAAGATCAGGAGTAAAACAAGGATGCCCATTATCACCTCTATTATTCAACATAGTACTAGAAACACTAGCAGTTGCAATTAGAGAAGAAAAAGAAATTGAAGGTATCAAAATAGGCAAGGAAGAGACTAAGCTATCACTCTTTGCAGATGATATGATGGTCTACTTAAAAAATCCTAGAGAATCAACTAAGAAGCTTGTAGAAATAATCAACAACTTTAGCAAAGCTGTAGGATACAAAATAAATGCACATAAATCATCAGCATTTCTACATAATTCCAACACATCACAGCAGCAAGAGGTAGAAAGAGAAACGCCATTTAAAATCGCCATAGACTATATAAAATACTTAGGGATCTATCTACCAAAACAAACACAGGAATTATATGAAAACAACTACAAAACACTTTCCAAACAATTAAAACTAGATCTAAACAATTGGAAAAACATTGATTGCTCATGGGTAGGATGAGCTAACATAATAAAAATGACCATTCTACCCAAATTAATTTACCTATTTAGCACCATATCTATCAAACTACCAAAAAACTTTTTTACTGAATTAGAAAAAACTATAACAAAGTTCATTTGGAATAACAAAAGATCAAGAATATCAAGGGAAATAATGAAAAAAAAATGTGAAGGAAGGTGGCCTAGCAGTACTAGATATGAAACTATACTATAAAGCATTCTGGGTCATCAAAATGATATGGTACTGTCTAAGAGACAGAAGGGAGGATCAGTAGAATAGACTTGGCATAAATGATGTCAGCAAGACAGTGTATGATAAACCCAAAGAGCCCAACTTCTGGGACAAAAATCCACTATTTGACAAAAACTGCTGGGAAATTTGGAAAACAATATGGGAGAGATTAGGTTTAGATCAACATCTCACACCCTACACCAAGATAAATTCAGAATGGGTGAATGACTTGAATATAAAGAGGGAAACTATAAATAAATTAAATGAACACATAATAGTATACCTGTCAGATCTCTAGGAAAGGAAAGATTTTAAAACCAAGCAAGAGTTAGAGAAAATTACAAAATGTAAAATAAATGATTTTGATTATACTAAATTAAAAAGCTTTTGTACAAACAAAAACAACGCAATCAAAATCAGAAGGGAAAAAACAAATTGGGAAAAAATCTTTATAACAAAAAACTCTGACAGGGGTCTAATTACTCAAATATACAAGGAGTTAAAGCAATTGTATAAAAAATCAAGCCATTCCCCAATTGATAAATGGGCAAGAGCCATGAATAGACAATTTTCAGGTAAAGAAATCAAAAGTATCAATAAGCACATGAGAAAGTGTTCCAAATCTCTAATAATTAGAGAAATGCAAATCAAAACAACTCTGAGGTATCACCTCACACCTAGCAGATTGGCTAAAATGAAAGAAGGGGAGAGTAATGAATGTTGAAGGGGATGTGGCAAAATTGGGACACTAATGCATTGCTGGTGGAGTTGTGAACTGATCCAACCATTCTGGATGGCAATTTGGAACTATGCTCAAAGGGCTATAAAAGAATGCCTGTCCTTTGATCCAGCCATACCACTGTTGGGTTTGTACCCCAAAGAGATCATAGATAAACAGACTTGTACAAAAATATTTATAGCTGTGCTTTTTGTGGTGGCAAAAAACTGGAAAATGAGGCTATGCCCTTCAATTGGGGAATGGCTGAACAAATTGTGGTATATGTTGGTGATGGAATACTATTGTGCTCAAAGGAATAATAAACTGGAGGAATTTCATTTGAACTGGAAAGACCTCCAGGAATTGATGCAGAGTAAAAGGAGCAGAGCCAGAAGAACATTGTACACAGAGACCAATACACTGTGGTAAAATAGAATATAATGGACTTCTGTACTAGCAGCAACGCAATGATCCAGGACTATTCTGAGGGATTTATGGAAAAGAACGATACCCACATTCAGAGGAAGAACTGCAGGAGTGGAAACACAGAAGAAAAGCAATTGCTTGAACACATGGGTTGAGGCGGACATGATTAGACTCGAAGCTACCACATCAATGCAATTATCAAGAATTTGGAAATAAGTCTTGATCAATGACACATGTTAAAACCAGTGGAAATGCACATCGGCTTTGTGGGGGTGGGTGTCTTGGGTGAAGGGGAAAGTAAGAGCATGAATCATGTAACCATGTTAACTTTTCTTAAAAAAATTATTAAATGTTAAAAAAAAACAACATTAGACTACTATGGTTATTACTACTTTGTACTGTCTACTGTCTATTGCACTAGTCCTCCACTCTTATTTCTTAGCCAGTACTGGATTGTTTTGATGATTACTACTTTGCAACATAGTTTGAAATCCGAACTGCTAGTCTGCCTTCCTTCACATTTTTTTCATTGGTTCCTTTGATATTTTTTACCTTTTGTTCTTAAAGATGAATTTTATTATTTTTTCTAGCTCTGTATAAGAATTCTTTGGTAGTTTAATATGGCATTGAATAAGTAGATTAACAAGCAGATTTGTAATTTTCATTCTATTGGCTTAGCCTACCCTCTAGCAATGAATATTTTTTCAGTTGTTTAGATCTGTCTTTATTTGTATTCATATAGTCCTTGCATATGTCTTGGCAGGTACACTCACAAGTATTTCATATTGTGTACAAATCTTTTAAATGGAATTTATGTATCTCTTCTTGCTAGACTTTGTTGGTAATATATATAAATGCTGATAACTTATGTGGTTTTATTTTATCTTGTAATTTTCTGAAGTTTTTAATTGTTTCAACTAATTTTTCAGTTGATTCTCTATGGTATTATTTGCAAAGAGTGATAGTTTTGTTTCCTCATTCTCTATTTTTATTTCTTCAGTTTTTGTTATCTTATTGTTATAGCTAGCATTTCTAGTACAATATTAAATACTAGTGGTGATAATAGACACCCTTGACCTTATTGGGAAAACTTTAAGTTTATCCCTGTTACAGATAATGCTTGTGCTTGGTTTTAGATAAATACTACTCATATTTGGTTTTGGTTTTATTTATAGTTTTAAAAAAGGCTGCATTGATTCTGATGTTTTCTAGTATTTTTAATAGGAATTGTATCACATTTTATCAAGGACTTTCCCCTGTATCTATTGATATAATTATATGATTTTTATTTGTTTTGTTATTGATATCATTGATTATGCTTATAGTTTTCTTAATATTTAACTACCCTTCATTCCTGGTATAAATTTCACCTAGTCATAGTATATGATCTTTGTGATAAATTGCTATAATCCCCTTGCAAATTTTTAAAAATTGCTTGCACTGATATTTATTAAGGAAATTGCCCTATAATTTTCTTTCTCTCTTCTTGCTCTCTCTTATTTAGGTATCAAAATTATATTTGGGTCATAAAAAGAATTTTATTATTATTTATTTTTAATCCATTATTTAATTATTTATTGTGAAGGATTCTTTTATATTTATGTTTATATATAATTTATATTCATATATTTATGATTTAATTATTAATATTATTTATTATTATTTATATTGTATATTGGGATTAATTGTTGCTAGAATGTTTGGTAAGTTCCTGGGTTTTTTTTTCCTTGGGAACTCATTTATGGCTTATTAAATCCCCTCCCCCCAATACAGGGTTATTTAAGTATTCTATTTTCTCTTTTGTTAATCTGGGAAGTTTATTTTTATTTTTATTTTATTTTAAACCATTAACTTCTATGTATTGGCTCATAGGTGGAAGAGTAAAGGTGGGCAATGGGGGTCAAGTGACTTGCCCAGGGTCACACAGCTGGGAAGTGTCTGAGGACAGATTTGAACCTAGGACCTCCCATCTCTAGGCCTGACTCTCAATCCACTGAGCTACCCAGCTGCCCCAGAAGTTTATATTTTTTGCAAATATTCATCCATTTCACTAATATTGTCAGTTTTACTAGAATATAATTAGGCAAAATAACTCCTAATAATTGCTTTAATTTCATCTTCCTTGGTAGTACTTTCACTCTTTTCTTTTTTTTACACTAGTAATTTGTTTTTCTTCTTTCTTTTTTTTCGAAACCAAATTAACTAATGGTTTATCTATTTTACTGGTTTTTTATCTATTTTATTTGGCTTTCATTGTCTATGGTTCTTTTTAGCAAAATGTAGTTTCCTTGCTTATTACTTTTAATTAGTTATATTTTTGCTTTTGCTTTGTGTGAGATCATGATTGCTACCCCTGCCTTTTTTACTTCAGCTGAAGTATAACAGATTTCTGCTCCAGCCTCTTATATTTTAACTCTGTATGTCTCTATTTTAAATGTATCACATAGAATGTTATCCACATTGAGAGAAAGAACAATGGGAGTAGAAATGCAGAAGAAAAGCATATGATTTATCTCTTGTTTATATGGGTATAGGATACAAAAACAAATAATATGGAAATAGGTATCGAGCAATAATACATGTATAACCCAGTGGAAATTTTGCCAGCTCCAGGAGGGGGAAGGAAAAGGTGAAGGAAAGAACATGAATCATGTAACCATAGAAAAATATTTAAAATAAATAAATATTTTAAAATTAAATGTGTCATGTAAACAACATGTTGTTAGATTAAAGTTTCTAATCCATTCTAGCATATGCTTTTATTTCATAAATGAATTCATCCCATTCATAGATATGATTACCAACTGTGCATTTCACTCTATCCCATTTTCTTGTTTGTCCTGCTCTCTCTTTTTATCCTCTCCCTCCTCTAAAGTCTATTTTGCTTCTGACCAGTACCTTCTTTTATCTGCCCTCCCTTTTATGAGTCTCCCTTTTCCTCATTCCCTTACCCTCCTACTTCCCTGTTCAATAAGATAGATTTCTATTACCAGTTTAGTATGTATATATATGAATTTGTGTGTGTGTGTATATATATGTATATATATTTATCTTTGTTGAACCAATTTAGATATGAGTAAGATTCAAATATTTCCCACCTCCCCAATATTTTCCTCTTCTACCATAAAAGCTCTTCCTTGAGCACTTCTTTTATGTAAGATAATTTTCCTCATTTTTCTTACCCTAGCACAAGAAATCCCTCTTTCTCATCTATCCATTGTTTTTCTATCACCCCAACATAATCAACTCATCCTAGCACTCTTTCTCTATAGAATCTTTCTAATTGCCCTAATAATAATAAAGTTCTTTAAAGTTACATATATCATCTTCCCAAGCAGAAAGGCAAACGGTTCAATCTTATTGAGTCCCTCATGATTTCTTTTTCATGCTTACCTTTCTATGTTTCTCTTGAGACTTGTATTTGAAAGTCAAATTTTCTATTCAACTTCAGTCTTTATCAGAAATACTTGAAAGTCCTCTATTTCATTAAATATCCTCTTTTGCCTTAAAGAATTATACTCAATTTTACTAGATAGGTTATTCTTTATGGTAATATTAGCTTTTTTGCATTTCTGAATATCATGTACCAAGTTCTCTATTGCCTTAATAATGAAAGCTGCTAAATCTTCCATGATCCTAGCTGTGGTTCCATGGTATTTGAATGGTTTCCTTCTGGTTGTTGAAGTATTTTCTCCTTGTCCTGAGGCTTGGCTATAATATTTCAGAGAGTTTTCATTTTGGGATCTCTTTCAAGTGGTGATCAATCAATTCTTTCCATTTTTATTCTACCCTCTGGTTCTAGGATATCAGAGCAGTTTTCCTTGTTGGTTTCTTGAATGTCTAGGCTTTTTCTTTGATCATTGCTTTCTGGTAATTCAATAATTCTTAAATTAAGTCTCCTTGATCTATTTTACAGGTCAGTATTTTCTATTTTTTCAAACTTCTTACTTTGTTTCTGTGTAAATAAAATTAGCTCTAGTCCATTCTATAGTCAAAACTCTACCTACCTGAGATGAGGTCATTCCCACCTCCCTTAGTGGGGAGGGGAGTTACCCACACGTGACAATAAATAACAAATCAAGAACAAGGGACTGCCCTTTGGGCAGTCCAAATCAATTTAGAGACTGCCATTTGTCCACTTGAATTAGAGGTGGACCCACAGGAAGTGCCGAAAGACACTATCTCTTTAAGTATGTTGGTTACTTCCTGTGGAGGCAGTTTCCACCTTGAACTAGGTGCTGAAGGAGCTCCTGAGACCACAGACAGCTTCTACTCTGTATTGTCACATGGCTAAGTTAGGCTGACTTCCTTGGCCTACCTAGGCTGCTTCCAAACTCTGCCTTAAGTAGGCACCAGCCTATCTGGTTGCTGGGCCTTGTGGCTTGCAGCTTCATTTATTTAGCCTTTTAACCTTCTCTCTCATCCAGGCCTCCGGAGGCCTGGACTAGCCTCTCCCTTTCTCTTTATTCCTATATCTTTACCTTCCTAATTGTAAATAAACTGCCTAACCGGATGCTGACTTGGGTCTGATTTAATTACGGAATCAACCTGAATTGTTGATTCCTGGCGGCCACATTTTAAATACTTATCTATAAAATACCTAAATTTCCCTCTTACATTTTTGGCTGACCACGTTTCTGTCTCGAACTTCCTCAATCTTTCTAAATTTTCTCATTCTTCTTTACCTTAAAACTATCCCTTAAGTCAGCCTTCTCACAGCACACTTTGGAACTGCGGATCAATATAAAGCTGCCAGACTGGTGAGATCAAATGGGGGCCCTGAAAATTCAGCTAGGAGGCTGTTCCCTTGCCTTAGGGAACAAATAACCCAATTAGCTGACCTTAGCGTCACCTGGGAAGGACTGCTTGGTTCTCCTAGCCAGGCCAGGAGCACACCTGAATAAGGTTTAAAAGCAGGCCTGTCCCTAATAGAAGCAGAAGGCACTAGACTCAGCATATTAGTAGATTTTTTAGGGAGAGTAATTTTTTAGGCTACAAATAGGCTTTAGCTCGGTTCTCTATTTTATTTCAAAACTGTATTTCTAGTTTTAAAATCTTTAGAAAAAGCAAAAGCCTGGTGGGGCCAGCTAGAATTTAAAGCACTTTTTTTCCCCCAGAGTAGAAGGCACATAATTTTAAAGAAATCTTTCATACTTTTACAACTGAAAAGAGCCTCCCAGACTTAACCTTTGAAAGACACTCCCAACTGCCTCAGGCTAAAAGCCCAGTCTACCCTCAAAGAGCCTAATCTCTAGAACTCAGACTCTGGCTATAGCCTTTGTCTTCTGCCAGGCAGGAACAAAAGGAAGTCTTAAACCCAAAACAATAAAACCTAGCCCAACCCTTAGTAAAAGGAAGATCTTACCCGATAGTGACATCTACTGACAAGAGTAAGTTATAAGCAGATTTATCAATTTTTCTGGAACAAAATATGGTTTCAGCCCATTAACTCTTTAGTGAACACTATGGAAGCGACTTTTTTTAGCCAGTCAGTAACCCCACAGAATACATTACAAGGGACATTTCTCACACTGTATTTAAGTGTGATGGCAATGCTTGTAGGGGTAGTGATTTATCTTTACTTCTCAACAAGGAAGATGAGCAAGATTAGAGAGGAAAATAGAGCATATGGAGGAGGGCCAAGAGCAACTGCTGGCTTATATAAAGAACCATGCTAAGCATTTAAAAAAGAGGAAACAGTTGAGAAAGAAATTCCAACAAAAGAGAGAATTATTCCTCCATACTTCCTCATTTGAGGATTCCCTTGAAAGCGCTCTTGATGTCTTACAGTCTTCTAAAAATAACCCTTACCTTCTGTCTTAGAATAGATATTATGTATTGGTTCCAAGGCAGATGAGAAGTAAGGGCTGGGCAATGGGGGTTAAGTGACTTGCCCAGGTTAACAGAGATAGGAAGTGTCTATGGTCAAATTTGAACCCAGGACCTCCCATCTCTAAGTCTGGCTTTCTTTCTTGATATCTCAAGCTTCCACTTTCCTAATTCTAATGTTTAAAGAGTTATTTACTTCAACGAGTTTTTAATCTTTTCCATTTGATCAATTCTGCTTTTTAAGAAGTTATTTTTTATCAGTTAACTTTGATATTTCTTTTTCCATTTAGCTATTTCTGGTTTTTAAGATGTTATTTTCTTCAGGATTTTTTGTACTTCTTTTACCAAGCTCTTAACTGTTTCTTCATATTTTCTTCCTTTCCTTTTATTTCTTTACCTAATTTTCCCTCTACGATTCTTATTTCATTTTAAAAATCTTTTCTTAGATCTTTTTAGCTCAGGAATTCTAGTGTGGACTATGTTCAATTTGTTTATTTTCCCCTTTGCTTTGTTTATAGCTGTTTTGACTTCATTTTCTTCTTTTGGATTTATGCCTTGATCTTCCCTGTCACCATGGGTTTTTATGGTTGGGTTCTTTTTTTTTACTATCTGCTCATTTTCCCACCCATTTCTTGATTTTGAACTTGCTGTTAAAGTTGGGCTGTGTTCCTGGTATAGGGTGGAAAGGGTTCTGTCTCAAGCTTTAAGCACTGTACTGATGTTTCTCAAGTTAATTCTGGGCATCTGGAAGTTTATAGGGCTTCCAAGGTGGTGTGATCTGATCTCCCAGTCTGCACATTATTTCCTTACCCAGGAAGGGCCCCTGATCCCTTCGGACCAGAAATTATATTATTCCTCAGCATCCTTGATCCTTTATGACCAAAAGTGATATAATCTCACAGAGTTTCTGCTCCCTCTTGACTGAAAGTGCTCCTTCTCCACTTTTGAACAATGTTCCAGAAGAAGGCATAGTAAATGAAGCTCCCTAAATAGTTGCCCCTCAAGACTACTGCTCCCTCTTGACTAAATTTGTCCCTCTCTATCCTTGAAGTGGGTAGAGGCAGTAGAGATGCCAAACAGTGTCTGGTCCTGCATCCAGTGCTAGCACAGAGATTTCCTGTAATCTCTTTCTGACCAGTTGCAAGGTCCCCTTACAGTCTTGGCCTTAAGAGGTTCCAAAGTTGCTGCTGCTTCTGTTGCCACCACCCAGTCCCACCATGGTCTCTAGGTTCTGTGTCACAGATTTCTTTCCAGCCTCCTACATTGTCTTGGGAAGGAAAATGTCTCATTCAAACCTTTTGTTGGCATTGTCACTCCAGAAATCAATTTGAGATATTATTTTAAAGTTGTTTGTAGGAGAATGTTGGAAAGAGTTCAACTAAGCTTACTGTACTCTGCCATCTTCACATTTTACTTTTAAAAAGGAAATCTGAAATGAAACCACATTATAGCTTGAATGAATCCTGCTTTTGCATTTTAGTGTGACATAGATGATATAGTAAAAGTACTGGACTTGAAATCAGGATGACCAGAGTTCAAACATTGTCTCTGGTTTTTACTAATTGTGGAACAATGGGCAAACCACAATAATTATGTAACCTGGAATTCTCAGGAAATATCCAGTCCACCTAAGATGAAAATTCTCTGGAGAGGCCTTTGAGGCATGCCCAGATTATCTACCATGGAGGTCTTCACTCCCTTCCACAGAGGTAGAAATGGCCTTCTTTGATTAGCAGCCTGTTGAAATTACAGCTAGCAAGATTGAACATATGCTCTTTTTCCCCCCCCTCTTGTACTCTTTTGGGCAACTCTTATCTACTGCACCTAGAGGGTAAAGATCCAGTTCACTCATACCCAGGATGCCATGAACTGAACCACTAAAACCTCTAAGAGAGAAAGGATTTTCTTCCATGCTCTCTCTTTTATCTTGGCTCAGAGAAATAGACCTGGGGGTGTTTGTTCTTCTTGGTTTCAATTTGCTGGAGGAACCCTGGAATTCAAGCCTTGACAACCTTAGAATAAAGATTGTAGGGATAACCCTGGCCTTCAGGCAGTGTGTGTGGGGGAGGGGGGCAGGGAAAGGGAGGGTCAGAGTGATTTGTATTCTATCTAATTCAGGAGGTTGCAATGAAGCTCAAATGAGATAATCCATAAAGTCCTTTAAATACTTTAGAGAATTATATGAATCATTAATATGTTTCAGTGTAAAATATCCAAATTCCCATAATAATTAGCAATGTTAAAATAAGGTTCTGTTGTACATTCAGAACCTCAAAAGTCAACAAGATAAAAATGTCATCTTACTCTGAGATACTACAATCCTTACATTTGTTTTCTTCTACGTATTTCTTCAAAGATTTAGAACTGAGACAAATCCCTATACTAAAAATACAAACATCAAGATATCCTTGAAAATTCAACAAACATCACAGCATGCTGGAAAATGTTAGAACCTAATAAAAGTATAAAGGCATGACCCGGCAGCTAGAATTATGTACTAGAAGCTGACTATCTTTTATGAACTGGGAGATATCAAATCCCCATACTACAAGTATAAACTTCAAAATATTCTAGAGAACTAAACTAACAAACTGTACCATCATCACAAACAGAAATGCTCAAATATAATACTGATCCATGAAAAAAGTATTTTTAGGGGCAATTAGGTGGCTCAGTGAGCCAGGCCTAGAGACAGAAGGTCCTGGGTTCAAATCTGATATCAGTCACTTCCTAGTTGTGTGACCTTGGGCAAGTCATTTAACCCCTATTGCCTAGCTTTTAGCACTCTTCTGCCTTAAAACCAATACACAATATTGATTCTAAGATGGAAGGTAAGGTTTAAAAAAAACATTTTTAATATATGTCACTATATCAAATACTCTCTAAGCTGCAGTGGAACAAAAAGCTTTCAAAATATAGAATCCTATTAGAGAAAATTTTTAAAAAATGTAGAAATGAGATAAAATATATGTCATCCTGTTGATCTCTCTCGGGATCATTTCTACCTATCCTGTTTATTTTTTTTAAAACGTTACCTTTGGTTTTAGGATTAATACTAAGTATCAATTCTAAGGGAGGAGTGCTAAAGACTAGGCAACTGGTGATTTGCCCAGGGTCACATAGCTAGGATGTAGCTGAGGACAGATTTGAACCTAGGTCCTCCCAATTCCAGGCCTGGCTTTGAATCCACTGGGCCACCTAGCTGCCCCTTATCTGTCCGTTTAAAAAAAAAAAGAAAATAAAAAGATAAAGCTTCCATCCAAGGTGGTTCCCATATACCTAGCAAAAATCCCAAAATAATCCTGGGTCAAATAAAAAAAAAACAAAAACAAGGAGAAAAGTTGACTACTCCAGAACTACACAAAAATTTAGGAAGCCCCCAAGCAATAGGAAAGAGGGCTCATTAGTAAAGCCAGTAACTGTACCAGCACAGACAAAGAAGCTGAAGAAACTGTAGTCCATAAATGTAATAGAACATTATCATGCTAATAAGAAATAATAAAGAATGATGATTTCAGAAAATCCAGAAAGTAGAAATTGGTACACAGTGAAGTAAGCATAACCAGAACAATATAAACAGTAACAAAAAATATATACATTGTAAAAAAAAACTTTGAAAGATTTTGAATTCTGATTAAAGCAATAACTACTTATGTCTCCAGAGGCACCTGTCCTGACAGAGGTGACAGGTTCAAGGTACAGAAGGAAATCCACTATGTGGATTTGTTTTGCTTGACCATGTTTGTTACATGTGTTGGGGATTTATTTCTATTTTTAAGTGGGAATGAGAGCAGCAAGAAATAGGACTAATAATGATGATAAAAAAAAAGAAGAAAAGACAAAAGAGGGGAGTCTTTTGACTCTGCGTAAAAATTGAAATGTGTAATTGAAATGTGTAAAAAAACTACACAGAGGGGAACAAGAGAATGTTCAGAAGACCACAGAGACAAACAAGAGATAACATATTAAGAGACAGTTTTCAAAGTAATATATTTATTTTATACTTTTTTACAGCAAATGGCATGGAAGCATTTAATATACAATTTATATGTTTTATTTTATACATAAAAATGTTCAGTTTAGTAATCTTAAATTCTGAATAAAAAATCAAATTAAAAAATGAAGAAAATGATCATTCTGATATCATTAACACTTATATAATCAGTCTATCCAGATGCCATCATTTGGCCCTGTCTCTGAAAAATCCAGGTGACTAAATGTTTTAATGAATTGGCTGGCTGTTTTGATGTAGAATAAATGCAAATTCAATCCATGCTCAGCAATTTAGACATAATAAAAGAATTGTACAAATGAAGGCCCAATCTTTAGAGCATGCACAATATTCTCTAACTGCTGCAAATCCATGTGGAGATGTGATGAGCTTGATTCTAGAAATGCATGATGGAAGAATTCTTTCCCTAACTACCTAAGAGCATATGTAGGTATTTTCTGTTTCCTGTTAGCTTTCAGTGATAAAAAGCCTTTTAATTGACTGCTGACCCAGAATGGAATGTGCATAAAAAGGAGCTTGTTGGAACAGAATAACACTCTATTCCTGTTGGCTTTTTTGTGAGAGGAAGAAATGTTCTCCCCACCCTCCTCCTGGGGGAAGAGGTAGCAGCAGTGACAGGCACTGCAGGCAGCTGCCTTTTCTCCCACCCTAGCCTTCATGAGGCTATGATGCAAGGTGTTATTTTCTTCTGTCAGTGTCATATCTATGCTTTCATGATCTTATTTGATCAGAAGTATCAGAGAAGTATATGTTCAAAAGATCCTAGGAGCCACCAGGGCTCCAACAGATGGAATCCACTGGAAAATATGCCAGTAACCACAGTATCCAATCCCAGTGAGTGAAAGAAGAACCCAACCTGGCAGTCGAAGGATCACATCCTGCAAGCATCACTTCTCCACTGGCCATGTCCTATAGGGTGGAAGGAATGTTTATAGAAATGACTTGAAATTTAAGCCCACTTTCCCCAGGGATGGGTGGTAGCAAAAAAGAATATGTTTTCCAGGAATAGCCAGGCAGCTCAGTGGATTGAAAGCCAAGCCCAGAGACCAAAGGGTTCAAATCTGACCTCAGACACTTCCTAGAGCTGTGACCCTGGGCCTCATCTGTAATGTGGGGATAATGACACTTTACTACCTTCCTCATAGGCTTATTGTGAGGAAAGCATAATACAAATGAGTATTTATTGAAGCAGACACGTTTTAAGCAGGTGCCAAATTTACTAGACTTTTTTTTTTGTCCATTCATCTGTTATCACCATTATAGTTACAATTTACAATTACCCTCATGTAGAGTACCCATTTTATAGATATTTTCAACAGAGATGTATTCCTCCTGAAGCCCTTCATATTCCTGAGCCATTAATAGCTATAAGCTCAGAGAATAAAAGCCTATAGAGCCCTAAACTGCCAAAGCTGAAATGGTCATAAACATCATCTAATACAATCCCCCTTACTTTATAGAGGTGGAAACTAAAGTAAAACAACTTGCCTCACAATCATATATTTAGTGACTAAGCCAATGGACAAATTTCAACCTTCTAATTGCCAGCAAATGTTATTTATACCCATTTTCAAGTGACCTTGAAGAAAATAGTGCCTGAAGTGAGTAAACCATGTGAAAAATAAAACAGAAGCAACATAGTTGCTTTAGATTTAGATTTAGAGTTAGAAGGGTTCTCAGAGTTTATTTAGCCCAATCTCATCATTTGATAAATCAGACAACTGAAGCCAAGAGCAGTGAGCTTATAGTTAGCAAGGGGTAAAACTGAGATATGAAACGCCATTCTTTACCTCGAAACCCAGGCACTTTTCTGCTTTGCCTCTCTTATAAATACATCCTATAACTAGAAGGAAATGATTGCTGAACTAGCTATTAAGTAAGTCAAGTGATGACTTCACTTGACTGAAAAAATCTTGCCAACACAATCTGTCTGAAGGGATTGTATCCAATTGCCCCCCCAAATTCAGAAGCCTGGACTTGATGGAATCTTAAAGTTCCTTCTTAGCTGACATAATGTGGTTTAATGATTTCAAATGATTGAGCTTGAAAGCCCATTCCAGCTCTAAAATTCTATGAGCCTCATGACAGAATGATTGGGCTTGATGTCCCCATGGTCTCAATCTACTTTTCAAGATGTCTCATCTTTTCCTATGCGAGACAGAAGTAGTCATTCATATTGAAACCAGGAGGGGGAGCGCATGAGCTCTCCAACATCCCTAGGTGGCTGGCTGGCTAGTCTGAATAATTCCTCTGAGTGGTGAGACATTTATCTCTAGGGCAGCTCACCCTTACCCCATTCTGGAGGTGAGAGGGAGGGTGTGGAAGAAAAATGTATCTAGGACCTAACTGTCCTTGAGAATTTAGATCCCATTCTCCTGAATAGGTGAAAAAAGAATCAGGGAAAGAGTGTTTTTTTAGGAACGCTCAAAACCAACTGTCAAAAGAGAGCAAGAAACATCAGGACCTTGTGGGGATTGGAGGGAACCGTCTCATTGCTTCTGTAAATTAGGTTATCCCCCAGACTTCATGGATGGGAGCATCCTCCAGGCGTCTGCCCTGAGGCTGGAAGACTGGTAAATTCTTGAAGTTTGATTCCAGACAGCTTTTCTTCTACCGAAGTATTCTTTGTTGATGCCAATAAATTATTCCCTTTCAGAAGCTGCTGAGCCCCTGGCTCCAGTTTTTCCCTCTAGCTGGGTGCCCCACTGATTAATGGCCTCATGTCAAAATCCCCCCCACCACCACCACCACTTCCTCTGGTCTGTTCTCAATCTTTTAATTTACTCCTGGGACAGAATAGGAGCACCTGCTGGTTTATGAGGAAAGTGTGACACTGTAGGAAACTTAGTCCTAGGCCTTCCTAAATGCCTTCGTTTTTCCCCATCTGTAAAACAGAAATCCACCTCTAAGGAAGCATTATCCTTGTAGCAGATTATTTTTCCTTGGGTGAAGCATTTTCAAGTAGTAATAATAACAATAGCCTCCTAGATGGTCTGTGGTGATTTTGCTCATAAAGTCATTCTGTGCTATTATATCATTTTTATCTTCACAATGACCCTTTGAAAGAAGAAGCAAAATTCATATCCCTATTTTATAGATGGGTAAACTGTGGCTCCGAAAGTTTTAAGTGGATCATCCCAAGTCACACACAGAAAATTAATGAGAGCCAGAGGTAAAATCTCCTGACTTGCCAGACTAAGGTTTTTGCTTTTTGTCCCCCTCATATGGACTAAGAGTCTTATTATTATTTACTGTAGATCTTTCTAAGCATCCTCTACTCTTTAAACTATACCTTTTCACCTTGTGTGCACCTCCCCCCACACCAAGATACACCAAGATCACCCTGTATATACCAGCCTCACACATCCTCTCCAGGGCTTGATAAGCATCTGTTGCCATAGTTACCTGGGCCTGTGGCTCACACGGGATGGATTTCCTCCACTGGCAACAGAAACAATCCTAGTTGGCTAAGCAGAGCTTACTCCTAAAGTACAATCGGGCGTACATATGTGCACAGACAAAAACAGACACATCCATGCACACAAATATTTCAGTACACGTGCATGCTATGTGGTACACAGCTATGAAACTTGCATGCATTCAGGGTCACTCATATATAACATACCCATTCAGGTTTATGCATGTGGGTGTATATAGAAATTCATATAAATCTCATGCCACACTGCTGAAAGAATTCAGCATATAGAATATAGAGCTGAGGAGTGACAAGCCCCTTTCTTAGAAAAATGATCCCTCAGCGATGTCTGAATATCCATGGACCAACATTTTAGGGATAAGCAAAAAAACATATAATTCAAAGGGGGCTTTTCTGAGGTCCAAGCTAATGACAGAGACAAGTGCTCAGCAGGGACCCCTGTCTGGCAGAAGGCTTCCCAATTACTACTAAGAATGATCTCTACAATGACCTCCATACTACAGCCCTTTCTCATCCCCAACTCTGACAATTCATCTTCAGAGCAAATAGAGATTTATTAACATATTCAAATCTTGACAGTTCCAGGTCCTAACTTGGGGTGATGGCATGGTTATAACTGTGCATAGTACAGGTGTCCCCCAAATCTTTGTTACTGTTGTTTAGCTTTCAGGCCTCTTATACTTTGTGACCCCATTTGTGGCTTTCTTGGCAAAGGTATTGGGATATTTGCCATTTCATTCTCCAGCTCATTTTACAGATGAGGAAAATGATGCAGCATTAAGTGACTTGCTCAAGGTCATGTGCCCAGTAAACTGACTGAGGCCAAATTTGAACTCAGGTCTTTCTGATGTTGGGGCAGCTAGGTAGAGCAGAGCATAATGTCAGGTCTGGAGTTAGGAAGACTCATCTTCCTAAGTTCAAATCTGGCCCCAGATATTTACTAGCTGTGTGATTCTGGGCAAATCACTTAAACCTATTTGCCTCAGTTCCTCATGTGTAAAAGGAGCTGGAGAAGGAAATCACAAACCACTCCATTATCTTTGCCTAGAAAACCCCAAAGAGATCATGAAAAATAAGATATGACAGAAATGACTCAACAATTTTCTGACTCCAGGTCTGGCACTATACACTGGGAAACCTAGCTGCCCTTCCCCATAGTCTTAGTATCATTCTAGGCTATTAGTTGCTAATAGCCTAAAATGGCACAAAGATTTTTGAGACACTGTATATTCACACTTCTATCCCTCTCCCTCCTCACCCTAAGCTTTCTCTATAAAATGTTCCAGATAAAAATTAACATTAATTTTACCACATTCCTCTTTCTAAGAAACTGATCATTTTCCAGTGCATCTCACTAAAATTCATACTCACTTGGAGAGGTCAAGAGAACAAGATCAGATAACAACCCTCAACCTCATCTCAGAAGGCATGGAACATGGCTAGTTCACTGAGGCATACATGTCCTTAAACATAATTTAGAGGACTGCTGGTCCATCCTGCCCTAGAAAAGTACCAATAGTACCACCACCACCACAGCCCTGGGAACATTCACCACTATGTTCTAGCAAGTTCATTTCCACTAAAAGGAAGCAATGATGAGAATGTCCACATTAGAGAGAGAGAACAGATACTCAGGAAAGGGAGTGATTTGTACTGTTACACAGGCAATCAACGGAGGATCCATTAAGTGAACCCAGTCCTTCTTTCCATCCATTACTTTCACCCGTGCTGCTTTGGAAGGTAAAAGAAGAAAAACATTTTTTTAATTGCCATGATTTTTCCAGTAGCCTTTTTAAAGTCAAGAGAGAAAAGTCAGAATAGACTAGGAGAATAAATAAATGCCTGGTAACAGAGTAAGAAATCAATCTAATCCCCATCTTCTCTCCAAGCCTATAGTGCTTAGAGAACTTCAAAGTTATCTTTTTTTAGTGCTTAGATTCTTTAGATTAAAGATTCTTAGTGCTGAGAGGACTTCAAAATTATATAGTCTATCCTCTTCATTTTCTAGTCCAGGATACTGGGGCCCAATGAGATGAAGTGGCTTCATCTCAAGGTCACCTAGGTAGTGAATAGTACAGCCAGGATCTGAACCCAGGTTCTCTGATGCTAAATTCTACACTCTGCACTCTACCAGTCTTGCACTACATAGATTCAGCTTTTATCTTCCTAGTTCTAGAGATGAGGTGACTCCTTTCTTTTCCAGGATTTAGACCTAGCATCTCAGAAACCAAGAGAGATGGAGGGAAAGGATTGGGATTTGGGAAGAGGGAGACAAGAGAAGAGAGTGGGAGGAGTTCTGCAAACAAGCCTTTAACTATGGGCTCACTATCCCCATTCACATTCAATCTGGTAGCCTGGATTTGTGTGGGCAACTATCATTCTTCATCTCCTGAGACTCTAAGGGTAACCCTAAAGGGCTGAGATATTCTATTGCTATTGCTCACACTCTTATATACTCAATCCCTTGGAAGGGTAAGCTTAAAGGTGGATGGATGAATGGATAGACGGATGGATGGAAGGATGGACAGATGGACAGACAGCTAGATGGACAGATAAATATGTGGAATAAAGTGTACCTCTTCTTCCTACTCCTCATTCAATTAGAAAACTCTTCATCACCATAGGACTAGCCTCTCAATCACTCATGAATGGAGGTGAGCTCACCAATCCTCCACACATTATATTGACTCAAATTAGACTTCCATTGCCTCAGAGGCAGCTAGGTAGCTCAATGGACAAAGAGCCAGGCTTAAGGGATGGAAGGTCCTGAGTTCAGATATGACCTTAGACTCTTCCTAGCTGTGTGATTTAGTCAAATCATTTAACCCCAATTGCCTACTCCTTACAGCTCTTCTCCCTTGGAACTGATACTCTAGGATCAACCAAGATAGAAGGTAAAGGTTTTTTTAAAAAGAACTATTGCCTCCAGGAGCAAATATAAAATTCTCTGTTTGGTTTTTAAAGCCCCTTATATGGATATTAATAACCTGATCCTTTTAAAGTCTATAGTATGAGCATTCATTAAGCTAGTCCTGCCTATCTTTACAATCTGTTTACATCTGACTTCTTCATCCCACTCCAACACATACTTTGCAATCCAGTGGCACTGGCCTCCCTTCTTCTGACTCCAGGCATTTTCTCTGGCTATGTCCTATGCCTGGAACTTTTTCTCCCTCCTTATCTCTGCCATCCTTGCTTCCTTCAAGTGCCTAACCTTTTAGAGGAAGCCTTTCCCATTCCTTTTCCTAAGGCTTTCCCTCTGAAATTATCTCCAATTTACAATCTTGTTTATATGAAGTTGTTTCCATGTTGTCTTCCCCATTAGACTATGAGTTCCTTGACAGTAAGGTCTGTTTTATCCCCAGTGCTTAGCACAATACCTGATATATAATAGGCACTTAATAAGTAAATGCTTATTGACTTGACCAGACAATTTTGAATACATTTTGTATAATGCACCAGGAAGAACAATTCTGCACTTGCTCTAAGGGCCCTCATTAAACCAGTTCTCCATTCCACTAAATATTTAATTTCCAAGTTAGCACTCCTTCCTTTTTCTCCTCCTCCAAACTACTACCTCAGCCCACTTTTGCCTGACCAAGGAAGGAAATTTGTGATAACCATTTTTCCCAAGATCACTTGATTTTATTTCCCACTATCCACTTTCCTAGAGCCATCAAAATGGAACTTAATAGTTATTCAAATCTCTATTTTGTATGTCATTCCCACTTTGTACAAAAACCATAACTGTCCTTTATTCACTTCATTTAACAGAAATTTAAAGTTTTATTAACTTTTTTTGCTTTTTATATCATGATCTTTTGTTCACATACACACTTCCCCTCCCAATTCCCAACTCACGTAGAAACCTTCTTTAAAACAAACAAAAGTTATGCCTAACTGAACAACAAATCAATCATTCCTGATTACATGTGCAACATTTTTAATGTCTCTCACCTCTTTACTGAAAGGATGAAGATATGCTTATCTTTTTTCTTGCACTTGTTGGATATTATATTTAACCTGTAGATCTACAGAATTTGTAGAGCTACAAGTCATCTAATCTCACTCCCAATCATATAGAGGAGGATACTAAGACACAAGGAGGTGAAACAACTTTGTCCAAACTCACAGTGTTAGTTACTGGCAGAGCCAATATACCAGTCGGTACAACTCAGTTTATTAATACTTACAACAGATTACCTTATGTGTTAATTTCTAAAGAACATTTGATTCAAAAGAACAAAATAGAGCCTTAAAGGATTTCCTGAAACAGGGTATCTCTGACTGCTGTACCCGAGTAATTCAATTTGTGTCTTCCCTACAATAATATGGATTGCAACCCATTTATATCTGTCCATCCTGAACAACTCTTGTCCAAATAACCAGAGAAGTTCACCATAAAGTTAACCCAATATGATAGGGGCTTTCCTCAACTTCTCTTAACATCACAAAAATACTAATAAATCACTTGAACTATCCACTAGTTATTGCCTACTCTCCTCACATGAACAGCCCATCTTATTTTTGTATCATACATTTCTTTGATGATATCCTTTACCCTGCTTCTGCTGTGTCACTCCTTATTTATGACATGTTCTAGAATAATTCTAACCACATACCTTTCCACTGAGTGAGCCCCAACTTCAATCCTTGGGAGGCACAAGTGTTCAAAATTCTCACAGCAATACAACATTAATGGGAAAAGATGTATGCTAAAAAGGCAAGCTCTTGTTTTAGGAATAAGTTTGAGCATTAAAAGAACATCAGAGACCAATAAAATATTAAAATATAGTGGTTCCTTTGACTCTGATTATGAAAAGTTTGTTATAAAAATCTTTACAGATATTTTCCATATTTTGTGTGTTCAGTTTCATCCTGAAATGTTCTCAGGATAACTTTGATTAGTTGGGTCTCCAGCCAAGATTTCTTGAAATCTGTTTTTACTTTCATTGTTCCTTACTATTTTATGATGAAATACTGTTCACAATATTTTACCAACCTTCTTCACAAGAGTTTATGAACAAATTCATATTTGAACTAGTGTTATCCTTGGCTGCCTTATATTTAATATTTTTAGGATTCAGCCCAAAAGTCAATAGTTTGCTATAAAATTGGCCAATATGACAGTAAAAGAAAATAAATGTTGGAGAGGTTGTGGCAAAATTGGGACACTAATGCATTGCTGGTGGAGTTGTGAATTGATCCAACCATTCTGGAAGGCAATTTGGAACTATGCCTGAAGGGCTTTAAAAGAATGTATACTAGTTGATCCAGCAATACCACTACTAGGTTTGTACCCTAAAGAGATAATAATGAAAAATGTTTGTACAAAAATATTCATAGTTGCACTCTTTGTGGTGGCAAAAAATTGGAAAATGAAACAAATTGTGGCATATGATGGTGATGGAATACTACTGTGCTATAAGGCATGATGAACTCGAGGATTTCAATATGATCTGGAGGAACCTCCAGGAACTGATGGAGAGTGAAATGAGCAGAATCAGGAGACCATTATACACAGAAAGTGAAACACTGTGGAACAATACAATGTAATGGACTTTGCTAATGCAAGATAAACTCAAGGGACTTATGAGAAAGAATGCTGTCCACATCAAGAGAAAGAACTGTGGGAGTAGAAACACAGAAGACTTACCTTTTGCTTATATGGATATATGATTTGGGGTTTTTGTTTTAAAAGATTGCTCTATTGCAAAAATGAAGGTATAAGTGATAACATTTGCATAATCCAGTGAAAATGCTTATTGGATCTGGGACGGGTGAGGTTAGAGGAGAGGGAAAGAAAATAAAATATGTAAACAGAGAAAAATATTTTTAAAATTAAAATAAAAAAAGAGTTTGCTAAAGACCTCCAAGAATTGATGCAGAGCAAAAGGAGCAGAAGCAGACACTGTATACATAATGGCACAATTGAATGTAATAGACTTTTCTACTAGCAGCAATGCAATGACCCAGAACAATCCAGAGGAACTTAGGAGAAAGAACGCTATCCACATTCTGTGGGAACTGAAAAGCAGAAGAAAAACATGATTGATCACATGGTTCAGTGGGGATATAATTAGGGTTTTGACCTTTAAAGATCGCTCTACTGCAAATATGAATAACATGGAAATGAGTTTTGAACAATGATACATGAATAACACAGTGGAACTGCTTACTAGCTTCAGGAATGGGGAAGAAAGAGTGGGGATTGGGGGGGGATCATGAATCATGTAACCATGGAAAAATATTCTAAATAAAAATAGGAAAAATTAAAAATTAAAATTAAAAAAGAGTTTGCTCTAGTGGAATTTTTTGGTCTCATAAACTGTATGAAAACGTTATAATTCTTGTCAGTATTCTTTCATTCCTCCACTTCCCTTTTATTGGCTTGGATAATTTGGATAACAGGTCATGTTGGAGCCTTTTTAATTGTACACTATTGTTTTCACATTTTTATTCTTCCTTCTAGTCTTGAGCTTAGTCCTAACTAACACATCAATAGACTGATTGTGTACAAACAGCTAACGCAGAAGCAATGTCCATTCGTAGTAATAGTAAGATAAAGTCTATTTTATTTTTGTCATTTTCTTTGTTGCTTGCCATGCCCTAACACCTCCCAATTCTTTTCTCCAAGGAAGGATTATTTTATCATTGGTCTGAGCTTTCTATGTAGTCTTCAAGTTTTTGTTATGTTTCATTCCTTATCTCGAAAAACATTTTCCAACACACTTTGCATTATTCTCATTTAGGTCTAACTTGGCATCAAAATAACAAAGAATATGTTTTCAATTGCAAGATCTTACTAAATTCATAATGTAATTTAATTATCTCTTCATCTTCTGCAACATATTTTGGCACAAAAACTACTATTAATTTTCACAGTAGCCTTTTTGCAAACTTTTTACAAACAAGGCAAACACTTGTCACAAACATGGTAATATAAGATGGCCAAATAGCCCATGAAATTATGTTTCTTTTTGCTTTTGAACTCATAAAACCAACTCTGCCAAATCCTTTATCTGTATCTCCAAATAAACACAAGATGAACCTGTGGGCCATCCTTCCTTTAAGGGCAACTTTTCTTCTCTTGATTTTACTTATATTAAGAATGTAAAGATTGATACAATTCAGTTCCTTCAGTGTTTGTGGAACCCCATTCCATCTCATCTCCTCCAACAGACTGCCTGATCATACTCATTCTATCAAATATTTTCAGTTCCTCCCTGTCTACTGTCTCCTTTTCTATTGTCTACAAACCCACCCGTGTCTGTGCCATTCACAAAAATCTCCCCACTTGGCCCTTCCATTCCTCCTTAACTAGAGTTCTATATCTCTTCTATCTTTTGTGGCTAAACTTCTTTAAAAGGTTGTCTATAATTGATGCCTCCACTTTATCTTCTCTCACTCCCTTCTTAAACAATCAGGCTTCCGAACTCATCACTCAACTGAAACTGTACCCTCTAAAATTATCAAAGATCTCTTAACTGCCAAATCCAATATCCTCTTCTCAATCCTCATTCTCCCCAGCCTCTCTGCATCCTTTGATATTGTTGGTCACTCTCTCTTCTTTATTTTCTTTTCCCTCTAGGTTTTTGGGACCCTACTCTCTCCTGGTTTTCCTTCCATTATTACACTGCTCTCTCTGTCTCTTTTACTGAAACCTCACCCAAATCATTCTCTCTAAATGTAGATATCCCACAGATTTCAGTCCTAGTCTTCTTGTCTTCCCTTTCTATACTATTTCTCTAGATGATCCCATCAGGTCCCATGGATTTAATTCCCATCTCTAGGCTGAGGACTCTCAAATTTACCTAGCCTGTCTTAACCTTTCTGCTGCCCTCCAATCTCACATCTCCATCTTCCTTTCAGACTAGATGTCCAGTAGGCATCTTAAATTCAACATGCCCCCCAAATGAACTCATCTTCCCCACTAAATTTGTCTACTCTATTATTGTAGAGAGTAATGCTATTGTCCCAGTCCCTCTGATTCAAAATCTAGGCTTCATCCTCACTATCTCTTACCCAAACCAAGGATAATAGTCATCTGATCTGTGGCCAAGAACTGTCGATTCACCTTTGCAACATCTCTTGAAAATCTCCTTCTCTCTTATGAAACTGCTACCACCCTAATACACATACACCCTTATCACCTCACACTTGGAATACTGAAGTAACCTGCTGATTGGTCTCCCTGATGCAATTCTTTCCCACTTCAATTCCATTCAGCTACCAAAGTGATTTCTCTAAAGCAGGTATGACCATGTCACTACCACCACCACTACTCCATAAATAATTTCCTATCAACTCCAGGATCAAATACAAAATCCTATCTGGTGTTAAAAGGCCTTCATAACCTAGCCTTACAGTTTTCTTATTCTCCCTGACATGTACTCTTTAATCAAGTGACACTAGCCTCCTTGCTTTTCCTCATACAAAACACATTGATTTTGGCCATTTTCTCTGACTGACCCTCATTCCTGGAATTCTCTCCCTCCTCATCTCGTTGGCTTCCCTGGCTTCCTTTAAGTCTTAACTGATATCCCTTCCTCTACACAAATCCTTTCCTAACCCCTCCTAATTCTAATGCCTTCTCTCTTTCAAATAGTTCCTATCTATCCTGTACATAGTTTGTTTATACATATTTATTTGCTCTCTGTCTCTTCCATTAGACTGTGAATTAACTCCTAGAGGGCAAGGCAACCTTGTGCCTCTTTTTGTGTCCCCAATACTTGGCACAGTGCCTGACACAAAGCAGGCACTTAAATGTTCGCTGTGTTTACTGCCTGAATGACTGACTAGTGTGTCCATTTGTTAGTCATTGAAAAAGGATCTCACATTTATGGTACCCACATCTTTTGCCCACTTCCTGCTGTTCTACTACTATAGAAATAAGAGACCACACAGTACTGAGGGCCATTTTGTATTTTTCTGTTTCATAGGTTGCTTTAGCTAAAGAATTTATCACCAAATGTCCTGGCCAACTGGTGATGGGTCTCTCTGCATTTAACTAGGATGGGCTTCAGAAAGGAGACACAATCTGTAGCCCAGATACTGCTGAAAGCCTTTCCAGCATAAAAGAACCTGCCAGAATTTGGGCTTTGGTGGCAAAGCCTTTGAAGTGTCAGACTTGGACTTTTTAAAAAGTCTCCAATACGTATGCTAAAAATCATTCAAGATTCTATGAAACATGTGACCACAATGATAATACTGTTCAATGAGTCACCAGGTATCAACATCAATAAAAGTTTAAGATGGGTATTCACCTAAGCATCTGCTTACCTCATATGTTCACCAAGGATAATAGTCAACTGATGGATGTCTATCTATCTGCTGTCCCTCTATCTCTCACAGTCATATCTATCCTTGGTGTGTCTATCTACTCCCAGTTAGATGCATGATCTCTTATTCTTCCATTTTCTCAGAGGGAACATGGAGGAGATGGGAAGAATATAACAAAAATGCTGGCTCATTCCTCACTACCCTTTGCTGCACTCTTATATAGGCACAAGGCTTTGCTTCTACAAAGTGCTCCTGAGTATACAACTTCTACAACTACAAACTACTGAAATTTATCTGGATATTTAAAACTCCCAGGGGCATATTTAACTTGTTTGCACTGAAAATCAGCAACTCTCTTCCTGACCCAATCAAAAAGATCACTAAAACTTCATCATGTATAAACTATATCAACTGTAATTACATGGAATGGTGGAATTACATCCCTTCCCCTTTTATTAATATACATATTTTAAAACAAACTATGTCATATAAATTCATAGTTCTATACACAATTGTCTTTTGCTGTTCTTTGATTATGAAAATGTTCATGTTTACTGATAATTATTATGTTCATTTTTTTAAAGTTCATAAAAAAGATAAAGCCCATTTCCTTTTTGACAGTTACTGGAATAAAAAATCAAAGGAATGCTAAAGATATTGAAAAACATCTGAGAGAATCTTCCATATAATCCTTATAGATAAGATGGAGAGATATGAGTTAGAACTAGACAATAGTACCATATTAAAACAAATAGCATTAATACACCTAGAAAAGCCCAGGAAGACTTGACTAGATAGTTTTTCTGAGAAAAATCTGTAGATCTTCATATATTGCAAGCTCAATATAAATCACTGATGTGTTATGATGGCTAAAATTTATGCCCCAATGTAGGAACTTCATGGATAATTACTTACAGGAAGTTTCAGTTTGACTTATGTCTGGAATCTCCCCCAAAAAGAGTATGACAGAGACACACTGTACAATTTAAATTAGCCATATAATTTAATAAAAAGCATAATTAGATATTTATTTTCTCCACACAAAATAAATGCTTAATACAAGAGATCCACTAGTACACATTGTGGAGGAGGAGGAGGGAGAAACCTGTCAGTTGAGAGAAGGAAACATGTGAGAGATTCTATTAATCTGGAATCTCATACTACCTGTCCCATTTTAAGATATAATGGGGGAAAAAAAGGTGTGATATTTACACTATCCTCTTCCTTGCTCAGATCATATCTGAAGTATTGTATTGAGTTCTGGATGCCATTTTTAGAAATTATAAGCTATAATGATAAGCCAGAAAATGCTGAGAGGAAGGCATTGGATAACATTATCCAAAAAAATGAAATTTATTATATGTTAAAAGATAGAAATGACTGATACCAGAGTCATTTCCAAACTAATCATTTGTGTAAAAGTCAGTACTAACAAGTTGGAAGATTAAAATCAAAATCAAATTCAACAGAAGAATAAAAATGAGATGATAAAGAATTTAATAATGGCAACTCAAACTTGATTGACAGTAACAACCTAAATAGGAAATGGGGAAAAAATAACAGATATTAACAATCAACAAAGACTATCATCATTTTCCTAGGAAGTTGATTCTGTGTTAATCCACAGGGAAGTGCCGAAGTACTTGCTAGGGACTATGTGAATTAAATTTCTAGGGGACCTCCAACCCAGTCCAATCCTGAAAGAATCACCACAATAAGTAGATATAGGAGTCACAGAGTCATGTGTCTTATTCTGCCAGCATGGCAGATTAGAGTCTTGACAATTAGAAATCATAGAAGTCAGGGACACTTTTAGAGACTGAGGTGAAACCTGGGGCCAATTGAAGTATCCTGTGGGAGGGCTTAGACTGAACTTGAAAAGCCAGTGTGTAAAGCTCATGAGGGCTCTCGGCCATTGGGCGCTTATCTATGTAGCCATCTCCACTAAGTGTCCGGTGTGGCAAGGACAAGGACTTGATCTTACTTTAAGTTAGAAAGGCTGGAAAATTTATTTCTCTCTTTCTTTCTCTTTACTAATAAAAACCTCATAAATTTAGTGTAAAGTCTCCAAGATTAAATTTTATTCATAATAGGACCCCTCCCCTAATTGAAGCTGGCACTGATAGAATCCAGGATTTCTGGACCTCTTGAACTCAAAAAGTTGCCTCAAAATCTGGAGAGTTTCATCTCAAGATCAATACTGAGTCATCCATGATCAGGTAAAGAAATATAGAAGAGAAAGTCAGGAGAGACAGCTTGCCTAGCTGAGCTCCACCTACAGAAGATTCCCTACAGAAGTAGTTGCCACGCTTCTGAGATGGTGAAGAGACACCATTCACTCATCACTCAAAGACCCAGAATTATAAGATGTCACCTGGAGGGTTGAATGAAGAGAAAGTATACTCCCTTTTTCAGGCCACTGAGTGATTAGCAATTCCTGATCAATGGTCAATAAGGGAGTTTGCTTTATCATCTCAAAGTACCCAAACTCTTCAATGATAAACCAGTACACGTGAATCAGCTAGTAGTAAGCAGAGCAACTCTGAATATACCCCGATACATATTTTTTAAATCTTAAGGAGGAAAACAATGGTAAATTATGTGCACTGTGTCCTAATAAAACAGAAATGGTGAAAGGAAAGGTTTACAGAAAGCAAAATTGATAAGCCCCTCCTTACATAATGTAAAGTCTCAACCTTTTGGCAGCCATGGACTAAACTAAATTAGATTATCCCAAAGGAATTTAAGGATGAAACCATAAGGAGAACAACAAAGCAACCCCCGCCCCCCAAATGGAAAAGTTGTATATTACAAATTTTTCTCTCAATGACACTGGAGTCATCACATTTGAAATCTAACAGCATAGTCTTTCATGTGCTACATGAAGAAGCATAAATATGTAGCATTAAAGAAAAGATAAAAGGAGAAGTTGGATTAGATCAAGAATATACAGAGGAGGGCCATCCTTAAATACAATTACAACAAATCAACAAGATGGCCCCACATTTTACAATGTATTATTCCTCATCCCTTTTCTGGTCTACCAAGTCTCTTATAGACACAAGTATAATAATCTTTTAATCTTATAATCAATGCTCTGAAATTAAGATCAGTCATCGTATTGAGGGAAGTTCAGAAGTTTTTCAATGTCAGTTCCTTTACATTATTGTGTGCTTTATATACATTTTGTCCTTTGGTCTCACTTGTTTCACTTGGCATCAGTTTACTTAGTCTTGCCAGGTATATCTAAATTATCCACATTCACCCACTATTTATGGAATATAATATTCCATTATGTTAATATACTATAATTTTTCAGCTGTTCTTCAACAACTTTTCTTCTAGTTCTTGCTACTATAGAATTGCTACTAAAACATATATATACATATATAGATGTGCATGTATATACATAAATACTTGTACATATGAAACATCCCTCATGTTTTTGACCTTCCTAGGGTATATGTCAGGCTAATGCTCTATCCACTGGAAGTATAAGGCAAGACAACTTTACCTTCAATCTTCCAGAAGTATCTATGACCACAATATTTAAATTAATGTTTGCTGATCTTTCCATTTTTTACTTACACAGATAAAATGCATATGCCACAGAGGCATTGTGTACCTATATATTATTAATATAAGTATAGTATTACTAATTTATAAAAATACTAATATATAGCAATACTATAGTATTAGCTAATAAGGAGACCGTGTGGTATAGAGATAGAGTGTCAGGAAGGCCTGGATTCAAATTCTCCCTCAGCCATTTACAGGCTATGTGCTTTGATCAAATCACTTAACCTTCTACAGCCTTGATTTTCTCATCTATGAAAGGGGAATAATGATATCAGCTATCTCACAGGGTTTTTATGAGGATCAAATTCAGTCATATGTATAAAGTACTTTGCAAGCTCAAGAGCACTAGATTTTAAGTTATTAACTTTTCTAGATAAATATTCATATGCATAAATATGTGTATTCTGTAATATATACACATATATACCTGGTGTCCCAAAAGTCTTAGTGCTGCATATTTATATTTATATACACATATACTGTATTAAAATATTTTCCTTTGATACACAATAACACTGAAAAAAGAATGAGTGAGGAAAGACGCTGGCAAAATAGGTAAGTAAAGCCAAGAATTAAATGGAAAGGATGTGAAGAGGCTACGAAGCCCCAGTTGTCTAGTATGTGGAGGTGGGAGTGGAAGTGGGTTTGGAAGAGGAGAGCAGGTCTAAACTGCAAAATGAAGGGGGACAGGGTTGTGTACACAAAATGTGGAGCTAAATAAATTCTTTGGGTCTTTGGAAGGAAAAAAAAGTTTTTAGACTATTATGTTGTATATGCAGCATTCCACTCCACTGCTAGCCCAAAAATCTGAGGTGAGATGAATCCAACCATTCCCTTTCTCTGAGTCCTCTCTTCAACCTTTCCTACCTCGCCAGCCTCATTTATCTTTACTCTTAAATACTTGTGCCTCACAGAGTTTTTTCTTACCTCTGAAATTTAATTTGCTACAAATCCAATGAAATACCCATCTACTTCTGTAGAATAATGTTTCTCCTCATGTAATCTAAGCTCCTGTCTCTCTCCCTCATCTATCATTCTTTAATCTATGGTCTTCTCCTCCCTTCTTCCTCCCCACTA
>NC_058133.1:231420533-231441787 GCF_016433145.1 Gracilinanus agilis | reverse complement strand
AGGAAAGGAAAGGAAAGGAAAGGAAAGGAAAGGAAAGGAAAGGAAAGGAAAGGAAAGGAAAGGAAAGGAAAGGAAAGGAAAGGAAAGGAAAGGAAGGAAGGAAGGAAGGAAGGAAGGAAGGAAGGAAGGAAGGAAGGAAGAGAAAGAAAAGAATATATGCTTTGATCTGCACTCTGAGTCTTTTACTTTTCTATGTATAACATGTTTTATCATGCATCCTTTGGAATTATAATTGGCCATTTTGCTGACTTAGTGATGCCACTACTAAATCTATACTCCCAAAAAGATCAAAGAAAGAAGAAAAGGACACATCAAAATGTTCTATAGAAAATACAAAACTATCTATAGTAGCTCTTTTTTTGGTAGCAAAGAAGTAGAATCTAATGTGATACCCACCAACTAAACATATGAATGTAATAGAATATTATTGTTCTGTAAGAATAATGAAGTAAATGATTTCAGAAAAATCTGGTTAGACTTCTGTGTATTGATGCAAAGTAAAGTGAACAAACCAGGAGAACAATTTATACAATAACAACAATCTTGTAAGAACAATTGACTTTGAAAGACATGGTTAATATGGGATTTTGCATGATTGTATATATTTGTATTGAACTTAGTTTTCTTGCCTTCTCAATGGGAACACAGAGAAAAGAATAATCTGGAATTGAAAATAATATTAGGAAAAAATTTTAAAGAGCTCAAAATTATTTTGTAATTTAATTAAGAATACTAGAGGAAAGATTTGGAAAAGAAAGGAAAAATTTGGAAGAAAAACATGGAAGGAGAATTAACAATTGAGTATGAATAAAAAAAAAATCTTACCCCAGCAGCAGGTTCCTTGAAAATTAGAAAGGACTGAACAAAAACTAATGATCCCATTAGAGAACAAATAATATTAAAACAAGTAAAAGAGACTGGAAAAAAAGACAAGAAAATGTAAGATATTACCTTTCCAAAACAACTCTCTGAGAAAACAGAACAAGAAGAAATCACTTAAGAATCATTTTGTTGTTGTTCAGTTATTTCAGTCATGTCCAGCTCTTCATTACTCCATTTGAGGTTTTCTTGGCAAAGATAATGGAGTAGTTTGCCATTACCTTCTCCAGCTCATTTTACAAATGAGGAAAATGAGGTGAAAAGGATTAAGTGATTTGCCCAGGATCACAGCAGCTAGTGTTAGATCAGATTTGAATCAAGTCTTCCTAATTCCAGGTCCAGTGCTTTATCTATTGTATCATCTAGCTGCCTGCCTGAAAGTCATGACCAAAAAATAGATTCTACCATGTTTCAAAAAAGCATTAATATCAAACAAGCCTGTCTGGTTTTATTAGAGCAAGAGGAGAAAGTAAAAATAGAAGAAATTCACTGATCACTGAAAAACCACAAAATGAAAGTTCCCAGGTATGTCACTGTCAAAATCCAGAGCTTCCACCTTAAAGAAATAATTAAATTAAAAGAAATTAATTAAAGAAATTAAATTAAAGAAATAATACTGCAAACAAGCTAGAAAGATCACCCAAAGATGTTGTAGCCACCATTATAAAGCATTAGATGTTTAGAATAAAATATGCCAAAAGGCAAAAAATATAGTTTATATCCAATTGACCCAGAAAAAGTGATTATAGTCTCAAGGGCAAAGAAAAAACAACAACTTTATTTTGCAAGAGTCATTGTTAATTTTCAATCTGAACAGGTACTCTTCAGACATCTGCAAATTATAGAAATCAGGGGTTGACTTATTGTTTTATTGATTGTGTAGACCTAAAAAAGCAATGGAGAAAATGTTAGTAATGAAAACTAGCCTTAAAAACATATATTATGAGTATAGTTTGTTTTTCTAGGTCTGGCTGTTAAATATTTAGTAGGGCACACCTGCCTAGGACTCAGGGAGTCTGAATTCCCATCAGGGTTTTTTGTTTGTTTTTTATTTCCTTTTAATTGAAATTTTTTTCAATAACATGTAGAAAATATTTTTGACACATGTTTTCTAACATTTTACAATTCAGATTCTCTCCTTCCTCCCTCCCTATCCTGGTAGTAAATAATCCGATATAGATTAGATCAGTATTTTCATATTCCCTATGTTGTGACTAAAGACATATATTACATTCCATCAAGTTTTGTAGCTAGTCCAATACTGATGTACTAAGAAGCAAGGAGAGACTTTCAAAAGTGACCTTTTATACCCAGCACACATTTAGCTAAGATAAGGACTCGTGGTGGTTTGCAATACAAACATAGAAGCCAAGAGAAACATAAAATGGTAAATATAAATGAGCCATCAGAAGGGACCAAGCAAGGATGACATATTTACATTCTAATTGAAGAGGATAATATAAATGTCGCCTTAGAATCCTAATGATATCAAGACTCATAGAGGAAGTTAAATAAATCAGAGGTGCTTCAGAGATGTTCTGATGATCCTAAAGTAAGGAAAGGTAATGAAAATAACATGTAGATTTTATTAAATAAATTTTAAAGCAATTGATATGAAACAGATTTATGGTTTGTGTATGGATATGCTGTGTTTTGTAAGCTCAGAATTTTTAAAGAGTTTTTTTAAAGAATTAAGATTTTAGAAAAGAATTTGTTGTATGAAAATATTTCTAGTGGCTCTCTTTGTGGTGGTAAAGAATTGGGAATGGCTGAGTGATTGTGATCAATTAATTAAAGAATCAGATCTAGAGGACTCATAATGAGACCGAGAAGTATAGGATATAGGTGCAAAATGAAGCAGACACTGTCAGACAAAGCCAATAAATTACATTTATTTTGCTTAACTATTCTTTGAAACAAGGGAGAGTTCTATGAAGTGAGTATTGTGAAGTGATGGAGACAGGTGATAGATAGCAGACCTGTGTTTCATTGTGATGGGCAATTCTCAAGTGAGGAAAACTCCCTGTATCAATACAAGTAAGAATCTTCTCTACAATTTAGTCTTAGAGAGTTGCCTACATGACTAAATGAGAGATAGAATCATGGAAAGCAAAATGGATAATTTTGATTATATTAAATTAAAAGGGGTTTGCATATCAAATATGATAGACTTTGCTACTAACAGCAACACAATGATCCAGGACAATTCTTGGGAATTATGAAAAAGAATGCTATTCGCCTTCAGAGAAAGAATTGTTTGAGTAGAAATGTACATGAAAACGTATGATTTATCACTTGTTTTACTTGAATATATGTTTTGAGGTTTTGGTTCTATAGGATTATTCACTTACAAAAATATTCCTAGCAGCTCTCTTTGTGGTGGTAAAGAATAGAGAATGTCTAGGCAAATTGTGGTATATGATTGCAATCAAATATTATACTACTATGCTATAAGAAATAACAAAGGAGATGGTTTCAGAAAAACCTGGGAAGACTTACATGAGCTGATATGATGAGCAGAGATAGGAGAACATTGTACATAGAAACGACAATATTGTAACAATAAAGTGTGAAAGACTTAGTTAATCTGTCAATGCAATGATTTATGGCAATTCCAAAAAACTCAAGATAAAAAATGCTGTCTAACTCCAGAGAGAGAAATGATGAGTTTTGAGTGCAGCTTGAAATACATTTTCTCTTACATTGTCTATTTTGCTTATTTTTTTACAACATGGCTAACATGGAAACACGTTTAGCATGACTTCATATATAATGAATCTCACATTTCTTGTCTTCTCATTGAGGAGAAGGGTTGGAGGGATGGTTAGAATTCAAAACCAAATTTTTTTTTTAATTTTAGAGTTGCTTAGAATATTGAAAAGTTAAGTGATATGGTCACATAGCCAGAATGTACCAGAATCAAGATTTGAACCTAAGTCTTACCTTTGAAATAAGCTTTCTATCCACCATATTTTCTACTTCTCCATTACTGACAAGTGAAAATGATCTCCCAAAATATCAATAAAGCACTTTTATAAGAATCAATATATCCAAGAATAAGTCCTTTCTATTATCTCTCAAACCTTGAATTCTTTCTATGGCTGTACAATTTATTTACAAGAATGAAGAGTGAAAATACCCTGAGCTAGTATTGAAAAATCTCAGATAGGGCAGAAGAGTCCACCAATCAATGCCACAGCTAAGAAGGGCAAGATGGTTCAAGCTATACTCTTTCTAATACTCTTCAGTGGTCCTGAAAGGAGTTCACTTAAGTCAATATAAAAACTTATCTTTCGGGGGCAGCTGGGTAGCTCAGTGAATTGAGAGCCTACAGATGGGAGGTCTTAGGTTCAAATTTGGCCTCAGACACTTCCCAGCTGTGTGACCCTGGGCAAGTCACTTGACCCCCATTGCCTACCCTTACCACTCTTCTGTCTTGGAGCCAATACACAGTATTGACTCCAAGACGGAAGGTAAGGGTTTAAAAAAAAAAACAAACTTATCTTTCTCTTAGGAGTTGACAGCCATCAGCTCAATCATCATACCTTCAGAAAATATGGAATCCCCACACCTGTGTTCTGAGACTACTAACCAAAGGAAGGATAAAGATCCATTTGTTTGTCTTTTGTGAGTTAGAAGGCAGTTTGCAGGAACTAGTAGGAAAGGAAAGACACAAGGAGTACACAATGGATACTGAAATGGAAATAGATAGTGGAATGGAAATAGAACAACCTTATTCTCTTGGGAGAGAGTAGGTACCCTCTTTGGATAGGGTTTCTGGTCTCCTGTTGCCATCTAGATACTAGTCATTTTGTTTCCTGGTGAAACTGTAAATATTGTGTAAATGGAATTAACTCTAGCCATTCATAGCTAAACTCTTACTTAACCTAGGCATAGAAATGATGTAATTCCTCACCTTCCTTAGTGAGGAGGGGAGATGAGTTACCCACACGTGACAATAAGTAACAAATCAAGAACAAGGGACTGCCCTTTGGGCAGTCCAAATCAGTGCAGAGGCTGCCATTGGTCCACTTGCATTAGAGGTGGACCCAGGGGAAGTGACGAAAGACACTATCTCTTTAAGTATGTTGGTTACTTCCTGTGGAGGCAGTTCCCGCTCTGAACTTGGTGCTGAAGGACCTCTCTTGAGACCACAGAATGCTTATGCTCTGTATTGTCACGTGGGTAAGTTAGGCTGACTTCCTTGGCCTAGCTGGGCCGCTTCTAAACTCTGCCTTAAGCAGGGTTGCTAGGCCTTGTGGCTTGCAGCTTCATTTATTTAGCCTTTTAACCTTCTCTCTCCCTTTCTCTTTATTCCTATACTTTTACCTTCCTGATAGTAAATAAACTTGCCTCAACCGGATGCTGACTTGGGTCTGATTTAATTATGGAATCAATCAAAACTGTTGATTCCTGGTGGCCGAGTTTTAAATATATATCTATAAAATACCTAATTTCCCTCTTACAATATCTCTGGGGTGGGGGAAAATGAAGAATGGAAAGTTGATGAACCCCTAATCCTCCGTCTTTATATAACCCCTTGTGGTTGAAAACTAAAAGGCCTTTAAAAGCCCTCTTGAAAGTTGGGTGATGGTTCCTTTCCTAGTTTTTCAAAAGATGAACAGCAGTGCAAAAAGACTGAATGATTTGTTGAAGCACATACAGAAAAGGTAGGAGCAGAGTTAGCAGAAGACAAAGATACTCCTCTGCTCCTATATGAACCTATTTAATATTCAGTGATTAATAAATCTATCAGTCATAAAATAACACATGAAATATAAAAAAAAATTTTAAATTAAAGTCTTGTTCTAGATGCCTAAAGGGTGAAGAAATCATCCTCCACAGGAAAAAAAATCACTACTTTTAGATATCACATTATGGTTATGAAGACTATTCACATATACTCACAGAATTACAGAATATCATAGTTAGAAGGAAACTTAGAGGCAATTTGATCTAATCCATACCCTTCAACAACATACATGAAAAGCAATCATGCATGCTCTGCCTAAAGACCTGAAGAGATAGGGAACTCATTACTTCAATTCCACTACAACCCCTCCTACTCTGGGATAGCTGGAATTGTTGAGAAGGTTTTCTTTATAATCAGATTTAAATTTTGCAACTTCCACCCATTGTTTCTATTTCTGCTCTCTGGGGCCAAGCAGGAAAAATCTAATCCTTCTTCCACAAGACAGATATTTTAATGCTGGAAGACAATTACTATGATCCACCCCCAGTCTCCTCTCTATACTAAATATTTCTTTTTTTTTCCTCTAGAAACGAACCTGTAAAGTAGGTCATCAAGTGTCATTACCTCCATTTTATGGATGAGGAAACTGAAGCTCAAAAAGTTTAAGTTTAAGTGACCTGCTCAGTCATAAAGTTAGTAAGCAACTGATAGATATGAGATAAAACCCAACTTGTTTTCACTTTTATTAATTCTAATGTTAAAAGGTTCAACTGAATTCAATAAACATTAAACTCCTACCATATGCGACATCGTGCTAAGCATAATAAAAAGAAGCCTGTGTCTGGCCTCAAGAAACTTACAATCTAATGGAGGAAGATGACACAAAAGGAAAATGAAAGGAGAGGGGTAGGGGAAGGTATCTGGCATCCATGGGATAATGACAGAATGAATCCAAGGAATATAGCTGATAGGAAAAGGCTGAGTCATTCTGATCCCTCTTTAAATAGAGAGTTTGAGAGGAGTTATTTGCTACCTTCTCCAGCCCTCCAATCACTAGGGCAGAGGCTACTGATGAGTATCAAAACTGATAAAATCTCTTGAATGAGTTTCCTGGTATTGAATTTGTAAAAGTCTTTTTATAATTTAAATTTTACATTTTTAAATCTTCTTACTATCAATAAATATCAAACAAACATCAACAAAAACAAACATAATACAAAAAAATTTAAATGTTCATACAAATAAAAAATAAATTTCATTATTTACAATTTGTTTGACAAGATAACAAGAACATCCTGTTTGGTTTTTTCTTCTGTGTACTTTTCTAGATTTTATTAATGCTATTTTGTTTTACAGAAGAGTAATATAAATTTTTATCTTTATTTCTGTCACTATCACTATCACTTTATATTAGTTCTTTAATATGTCTTTGTATTATTCATATCTATTTTATGTTGCAATATTTTACTATGTTTATATGTCACAATTTACTCATTCTCTAATCTTTTGATACATTTTATTTCCTGTTTGTTACAATTTAAGATAATGCTATTATGAATATTTTTCTACAGAGAAGTCTTTTTTTCTTTCCATTAACATTGTTAGTTCTATTATTGTTATCATTGGGTCAAAGGAAATACAGTTTTGGGAAAAGAAACAAATTTTCATAACAACTTGAAAATTGTTTTGATAATCTAATACAGAAATGAAAACCAACAGATAAAATATCATTTTGCTTACACAGCATTGAAATATTTCATACTAAACAATTAATGTGAAAAAAGATGTTAACTTGGATAAAAACCCTTCTACTTAAGTATTTCTGATAAAAGTCCCATAGTCAAATATGAGATAAAGATATACAGAAGCTGCTGTTTCCTACCTAAGCCTTTCCTTAGACAGCCCGGTGGGTACCCCTCTTCCTACTCACCATATTGCTGCTGGAATTAATGTGGACTCCTGACTAGCTTTAGGGCTACTAAAGCTCAGAACTCCCCAAATCAAGCATCTGCCACCATATCTAGCCTGTTTACTTCCCAAATTATTTTTTTTCTTCATCCCTTGCTTTAAATGGGCAATAAATGGGGAAAACCGAACCTCTGCCGTTTGGACTTGTGTTTTAATTTGAAACTTCAAAATCATTTATTTGTTTAGCTTCCTTTGGGCAGTATTCCTGGTACCCATGTGAATCATCACATATTATTTCTAATGATAATTCCTGGGAGAGAAGATAAAGTCTTTGTTATGTCTTAAATACATGTCCCAGAAAAAAAACAACAGGCCTCCCTATTGTTGTTGTCAGGTCAACGAACTGCTGTCTCAGCACCCCAGAGCAGGAAATAATCTACTACTATGACTCTTCTTTTTCTGGCTGACTCTTCCTACATGATCTCTTCTATATAGGTTCTATAGCTCTACTATTTCATTCTTCAGAGGGCAAATAGCTTCTTCCTCCTTGGAGAATATAGCTCTCTCCACTTCCAGAGAGTCTTAAATCTATTTTTTAGTTCTAATTTTATAGTTGTCCTTGTCCTTGCCCTTCTCCTCTGTGTAATCCTTTATATTCTTCCCACATCAGACAAGGGCTAAGTCTCTCCTCCTCCACCTCTGATTTTCATTCCCCCCCCCCCTTTGAATTTTATTTCTATATCCTTTCTTTAAAAAAAAAACTTTTCCTTTCCATCTTAGAATTAATACTGTGTATCATCTCACACCTAGCAAATTGGCTAACATGATAGGTAAAGGAAAGTAATAAATGTTGGAGGGTATGTGGCAAAATTGGGACATTAATGCATTGCTAGGGGAGTTGTGAATTGATCCAACTGTAAGTTTTAAAATTAATATTCAATGGCTCCAACATATGATATTTATAGGGATTTATTAAAACACAGGGAAAGAGTCTCAACTCACCCTTCACCACACTGCCTCCAGTGCCAAAGACCCCATGACCACGCCAAAACTCCCATTTCAATACAGCCTGCAAAAACCAATGACCAATAGGAAAAGGCTTAAGGAATTATGGGTATGGTGAAAGGGAGTTTGGGTAATGTAGTTTAAAGGGGTAAAAGGTCTTTTCAACTTTACATTCCCCTCTGTGATCCTTTGGGAGACCAGTCTCCCCAATAGAGCATGAAACCATAATCAAATTAAAGTTTACAATAATTAGGAGATAAAAGGGAAATAAAAGGAAGAAAGAACAAAACCAACATTTGTTGCTTTGAAAAAAAGGCCATTTAGGGGGCAGTCCCCTTTCTGGCATAAAATTATCCATTCAAAATAAATATGTTCAACCCCCCTTCCCAAAGTTCAATTTCACTCTGGATCTTCTGGTGCAGTGTGTGGTCTCTGTAGGCATCTTCATGGCGCCTTCTGGATTCTAGGAGGTAGTCTTCTGTTCTAAATTAGGGTCAAATTCAAATCCAAATTCACAGCAATAACATAGTCCCCCCTGAGGAGAATAACTTTACATTCCCCCCTGAGGAAAATACAGGGATACACATGGGAATTACACAGGACTACATGGTCAAGGCATAAGGTATATGAATCAATTATCAAAACGGGGCATCAGGGGGTGGTCCGTGCCCACCACTGTGGTTGTGGAAGCCAGCTGAGCGCAGCTGGGAAACCCTGGCTGGGAAATCCCAACTGGTAACTTGTTCCGCAGGGGATCTGAGGCTAGATTCTGAAAGTCCCTTTGTGGTCGCCAAACTGTAAGTTTTAAAATTAATATTCAATGCCCCCAAAGTATGATATTTATAAGGATTTATTAAAACGTGGGGAAAGAGTCCCAACTCACTCTTCACCATGCTCCCTCCAGTGCCAAAGACCCTGTGACCACACCAAAACTCCCATTTCAATACAGCCTGCAAAAACCAACAACCAATAGGAAAAGGCTTAAGGAATTACGGGTATGGTGAAAGGGAATTTGGGTAATGTGGTTTAAAGGAGTACAAGGTCTTTTAAACTTTACACAACCATCCTGGATGGCAATTTGGAACTATGCCCAGAGGGCTTTAAAAGACTGTCTAGCTTTTGATCCAGCCATACCACTGCTGGGTTTATACCCCAAAGAGATCATAACGAAAAAGACTTGTACAAAAATATTTATAGCCACGTTCTTTATGGTGGCAAAAAATTGGAAAATGAGGGGATGCCCTTCAATTGGGGAATGGCTGAACAAATTGTGGTATCTGTTGGTGATGGAATACTATGGTGCTCAAAGAAAACTGGAGGAATTCCATGTCAACTGGAATGACCTCCAGGAATTGATGCCGAGTGAAAGGAGCAGAACCAGGAGAACATTATACACAGAAACAGATACACTGTGGCATAATCGAATGAAATAGACTTCTCTACTAGCAACAATGCAATGATCCTGGATAATTCTGAGGGATCTATGAGAAAGAATGCTATCCATATCCAGAGAAAGAACTGTGGGAGTAAAAACACAGAAGAAAAACAACTGCTTGATCACATGGGTTGATGGGGATATGAGTAGGGACATAGACTTGAAATGATCACCCTAATGCAAATATTAATAATATGGAAATAGATCTTGATCAATGACACATGTAAAACCCAGTTGAACTGCACATTGGCTATGGGAGGGGGGTGGAAGGAGGGGAGGGAAAGAACATGAATCATGTAACCATGGAAAAATAATCTAAATTAATTAAATAAATACAAAATTTTTTTTAAAAAAGAATCAATACTGTGTATTTGGTCTAAGGCAGAAGAACGGTAAGGGCTAGACAATGGGTGTTAAGTGATTTGCCCAGGATCACACAACTGATAAGTGTCTGAGGCTAGATTTGAACCCAGGACCTCCTAACTATAGGCCTGCCCTTCAAGACACTGAGCCACCTATCTGCCTTCTTCTATATCCTTTCAAATCCAGAAGCTCTGACTAAAAAAAGCTAATACTAAATAGTCACTATTAACAGAAATTTAAGAATTGAGAGGTAAGACAAGATTTATTAACTTATTTTTAAACTCTTACCTTCTTGTTCTAAATCCCTCCTGGTTAGAGAAATGCAAATTAAAACCACAATGAGTTACCACCTCACACCTAGCAGACTAGCTAATATGGCAGCAAAGAAAAATGATAAATGTTGGAGGAGATGTGGCCAAATTGGGACACTAATACACTGCTGATGGAGTTGTGAATTGGTCCAACCATTCTGGAAGGCAATTTGGAATTATGCCCAAAGAGCTTTAAAAGACTGCCTGTCCTTTGATCCAGCCATACCATTGCTGGGTTTGTATCTCAAAAAGATAATAAGGAAAAATACTTGTACAAAAATATTTATAGCCATGCTCTGTGGTGGCAAAAAATTGGAAAATGAGGGGGTGTCCCTCGATTGGGGAATGGCTGAACAAATTGTTGGTATTTGATAGTGATGGAATAATATTGTGCTGAAAGGAATGATGAACTGGAGGATTTCTATGTGAACTGAAATGATCTCCAGGAATTGATGCAGAGCGAAAGGAGCAGAACCAGGAGAACATTGTACACAGAGATCTTCCTTCTAGAGAAGGTGAAGGGAACTTGGCACAATTGAATGTAACAGACTTTTCTACTAGCAGCAATGCAATGATCCAGGACAATCCAGAGGAACTTATGAAAAAGAATGCTGTCCACATCCAGAGAAAGAAACACAGAAGAAAAACATATGATTGATAATGTGGTTCAATGGGGATATGATTGGGGTTTTGATGTTAAATCATCACTCTATTGCAAATATGAATAACATTAAAATAGGTTTTGAACAATGATACATGTATAACCCAGTGGAATTGCTTGTCTGCTCCCAGAGGGGGAAGGAAAGAGGAGTGGGAATAATAATAAATCATGTAACCATCGAAAAACATTCTAAATACATAAATAACAATGGGATTTAAAAAAAATCTTACCTTCTTAGAAACCATATTAAATATCAATTCCAAGACAGAAGAGGGAAAAGGGACAGATAATTGGGGTTAAGTGACTTGCCCAGGGTCACATAGCTTCAGTCTTTCTTCATTCTCACTTGGAGCCTAGGGAGACAGTCTTCAAGTTCCCTTCACCTTCTTTAGAAGGGAGATCAGCACACATTTGGAACACAAAATAATAATCACTCATCTGTGACAGAATTATAAATATTGCCCTCTTGATTCACGTCACCGCATTATTTCCTCTTCTCTCCACAATGGGTGAGATGTTTGGTCTTGTTTTTCTGAAACATTTGTGGGTGTTTACAACTCAACTCTAAGCACCTGTTTAAAACTTTAACCGACAATTATTGCCTCTTAATAACTTGACAGTTTCTTTCAACTTCCTTTCCTTAGTCTCAAAACAATTCCACAGCCACAAATTTACCTCTTTTTCAGCCTTGTACTAACCTCCTTATAGTATCACTTTCACCAATTTGCCAAACCTATCAATTTACTCTATCAATTTACTTTTCCCTTTAATTGTCCATTTTAGCTTTTCTTACTCATTTTGCCTCAGACCTAGCTGTGTGGCCCTGGACAAGTCATTTAACCCCAACTGCCTATTCCTTACCACTTTTCTGCCTTTGAACCAATACTTAGTATTGATTTTAAGACAGAAGGTAAGGGGGTTTTAAAAACTGTTTCTATATGTCATTGGAGGAAAAATATGATAAAATATTACTGGAGAAAAAAATAAGATGGGTCCAGCTTCCTCAAATATACATTCCATAAATATGGAATCCTCTCTCATTCATCCTCTCCTCTTCATTCAAACAGCTACAATTCTACTTCAGGCCCTCAAATATCCCTTGCCTAGATTATTCCAATGATAACCCCAATTGTCTAGCCTTAACACTCTTCTGCCTTGGAAACAATACTTAGAATCAATTCTAAGACAGGAGGTAAAGTTTTTTTTAAACTCCTCTGTTTGGTATTTAAAGCCTTCAAAATTTTGCTGCAACCCATCTGGTTTAAAATTATTCTCCTCACAGACTGTGTTCTAGCCTAATTTACTTGTCTTCCCAGTGTTTTTCAACAATATTATTTCCCACTCTCATGACTTTGTGCAGTCTTTCCTCCACACCTAGAAGACTTTCCCTCCTTAACTCTGCCCCCTAGGAAACTCTAGCTTCCTTCAAGATTTAGTTCAAGTGGTATATTCAACAAAATACCCTTCCTGATACCCCTTAGTGCTTCCATTCCCCTGACAAAACAACTTCTTATCTAATTGGTATATATTTTATATTTTTTATCTATGTACATCATTTTGTCAATGTTTCTCCAGCACCTAGCACAGTACTCTTCGTGTAATAGGCATGTAATAAATGTATGTTGAAAAGAAACAAATGCATGTTGAATTGAACTGAACCATATGAGATAATACATGCATCGAGTAAAAATTTAAAGGAACAGGGAAACATAATTCTCACCTTTATCTTCAAATATTTATTCTAAACTTCTGAAACCTTTCCCATGGAGAATGATTTCTAGTACATCTTGGAAGCTGCTAAAAATGTTTCTCATTACTATTCTCCCTGACCACAGAAGTCAAAGTTGACCTCTGAAGAAATCAATAAGCAAGAACTTTAAATAACACATGGAAAGGATGATAAGATCCAGCTATTCCTTACTTAGGACTTATGTCGACTACAGTGGAATTGAAGAGAAAAAACTCTATGTGAAAGGGAAGAAAGCATCACTGAGAAAGAAGGAAATGTTACTCTTCCTGGTTGGGTTGCCTTTTTTTTTTTTTTTTTTTAAATCCTTACCTTACATCTTAGAATCAATACTATGTATTGGCTCCAAGCCAGAAGAACGGTAAGAGTTGGCAATGCCTAGCAATGTGTGACTTGCCCAAGGTCACACAGCTAGGAAGTGTCTAATGCTAAATTGGAACCCAGGACCTCTTGTCTCTAGGCCTGACTCTCAAACCACTGAGCCACCTAGCTGCCCTCTCCTGTTTGGGTTTTTAGATTTTTCTCTTTCTGAAGATCATTTTTTTTTCTAAAGTCACATGGAGGCAGTTTCCTTGGGAGGTGTTTGAAAATAAAAAGACTTCCGAATTTCCTATGCCCCTGCTCTTTTGGTGCATGAAGCACTTTAGAATACTGGGAAGAAGGGGCAGCTGGGTAGCTCAGTGGAGTGAGAAGTCAGGCCTAGAGACGGGAGGTCCTAGGTTCAAACCCGGCCTCAGCCACTTCCCAGCTGTGTGACCCTGGGCAAGTCACTTGACCCCCATTGCCCNGCCTCAGCCACTTCCCAGCTGTGTGACCCTGGGCAAGTCACTTGACCCCCATTGCCCACCCTTACCAATCTTCCACCTATGAGACAATACACCAAAGTACAAGGGTTTAAAAAAAAAAAAAGAATACTGGGAAGAGCCCTGGATTTGGACTTGGTGAATAAAGATCACTACTGGGTTTAGACTTGAAGTCCCAGGTTCATGTACAAATTTCACTACTTATTAGCTATGTAAGTGGAAGCAAATTCCTTTAAGTCTCTTAATCTCATTTTCTCCCCCTGTAAAATGGGAATATTATTTGCCTACTTCAATCAAACAATCAACAAGCATATTAACTGTCTGCAATGTGCCAGTCAATAAAAATGAAACAGTTTTCTGGCCTTAAAAGAGCCTTCTGTGGAAGGGAGGGAGGCAGAGGAGATAATAACATGTATACATATAAGTATATTACAAGATATGTATAAAGGTCCTAATTTGGGGAATGGTAGGGGGTTTGGGGGAGAGAATCAGGAAAGGTAGGAGGTGGAACCTGAGCTGAGCTTTGAAGGAAACTAGTTTTCTGAACAGAGATGAGGATGGTATGCATTCCAAATAAAGAGGGGCAGTCCAAGCAAAAAAGACATAAATATGGTATTGTGAGAATATAAAGGTAAAAACACTTGAAAATTATAAATTCACATGCAAATAAAAAGATGTGAAGAGGAGGAAGGCAAGGTGAGGAGAGGGAGAACAGGAAGAAAAGAACCATTTAACAAGATTTTGTTAAATACCTACCCTTTGCTAGATACAATACTAGGTGTTGGGGATACCAAGACAAAAAAAAAATTTCCATCATCAAAGAGCATAGAGCATATAGTCTACTAGATCTAGATGGATATATAAACACAAATATAAAAACAAAATATATACAAAATAATTTTATTGAGGCTAAACAAGCTGTGGCTTATTATGTGATAGCATATTACTATGCTATAACAAATGATAAGCAGGTTAATTTTTTTATTTTATTAATAGAATTTATTTCCAGGTATCCCAGCCTCTCCATTCCCTTCCCATACCACAGATGGCATCATCCAGAAAACAGATATGTATATATAGATTATGTCTTCCATGGTTCCAATTTTTCAGTTCATTCTCTGTTGGCGAACATTCAAGGTATTCTTCAAATATTAAATCTGTAGCTGTATATTGGTTCTCCTGGTTCTACTCATTTCATTCTTCGTTATCTCATGTAGTTCTTTACAAGTTTTTTTTTTATTAATCTGCTCATCCTTTCTTACAGAAATATTCTGTCACACTCATACCACAATTTGTTTAGTCATTTCCCAATTAATGAGCATCCCCTTAATTTCCAGTTCTTTACCACCACAAAGAAAGCTGCTATAGGCGGCAGCTGGGAGGCTCTGTAGATTGAGAGCCAGGCCCAGAGATGGGAGGCCTTGGATTCAAATCTAACCTCAGACACTTCCTAGCTATGTAACTCTGGGCAAATCACTTAACCCCCATTGCCTTACCACTCTTCTGCCTGGGAACCAATATACACTATTGATTCTAAGATGGAAGGCAAGGAGAGAAAGAGAGAGAGAGAGAGAGAGAGAGAGAGAGAGAGAGAGAGAGAGAGAACTGCAATAAATATTTTGAACCTTTTCCTTTTTCCCTTGTGTCCTTGGGAAACAGACCCAGCAATAGTTAAAACCTAAGGGTTTACACAGTTTTAAAACTCTCTGGGCAAAATTCCAGATTGCTCTTCAAAATGGTTGTATCAATTCAAAGTTCCACCAACACAGTATGTGTATCCCCATTTTTGACATCCCCTCTAACATTTGTCATTTTGCCCTTTTATCATTTTAGCTAATCTGATGGGTACGAGATGATATCAGAATTGTTTTACTTTGTATTTCTCTAGTCAATAGTGATTAAGAGCATTTTTTCATATCTCTATATTTGGCTTTGATTTTTTCATCTAAAAACTATCTATTTATATCTTCTGCCCATTTGTGAATGGTGGGGTGGCTCTTATTCTTATACATTTGACTAAGATCATATATTTTAGATATGAAGCCTATATCCAAGAGACTGTCTATAAAATTTTTTCCCAGTTTTCTGCTTTCCTTCTAACCTAGGCAACATTTGTTTTTATTTATACAAAAACTTTTTAATTTAATGTACTCAAAAGTATCCATTTTAAATCTCAAAACGCTCTCTGTCTCATTTATTCATAATTTACTCTCCTCTCCATAAATCTGATAGGTAATATGTTCCCTATTCTTCTAGTTTGCTTATAATTTTTCCTCCTATGTCTAAATCATGTATCCACTTTTATCTTATTTTTGTGAATGGTGTAAAATATTTGTCTATACCTAGTTTCTGCCAAACTAATTTCTAGTTATTGCAGCAATTTTTACCAAATAATGATTTCCTATCCCAACAGACTGGATCTATACTTTATCAATTACAAGGTTACTATAATCTTTTACTATTGTTTGTTGTATGTCTGTTCCACTGATCTACCTTTCAATTTCTTAGCTAGTACCAGATAGTTTTGATACTTACAGCTTTATAATTCAGTTTAAAATACAGTACTGCTTGATCTCCTTCCTTTGTATTTTTTGTCTAATTCTTTTGATATAATTGATCTTTTATTCTTCCAAATAAGTTTCACTATTTTTTCTAGCTCAATAACATACTTTTTGGCAATTTGATTAGGATGGCATTAAATAAGTATATTAGTTTAGTAGGATTATCATTTTAATTATATTGGCTCTTGCCCATCTGTGTATGTATTTCTCCAATTATTTAGATCTGACTTTATTTGTATAAAAGGTGTTTTATAATTATGTTTGTGAAGTTCGTGGATTTGTTCTGGCAGAATACTCCCAGCTATTTTATTTGATTTGTGATTATTTTAAATGGAGAATCTCTATCTCTTCCATAAGGACATTGTAATACATAAAAATGTTGATGATTTATGTGAGTTTACTTTATATCCTGAGCAGGTTAATTTTTAAAAAACATGGAAAAACTAACGTGAAATTATGAAGAGTGAAACAAACAGAATCAAAAGAACATTATATACAGCAACAAAAATATTGTTTGAAGACTAACTCATGTATGCTTATATCCAGAGAAATAACTAAAAAATATAAATTGTTCAGTCATATCCAAAACTTTGTGATCATATTTGGGATTTTCTTGGCACAGATATTAGCATGATTTACTATATCCTTCTCCAGCTATTTTGCAGATGAGAAACTGAGGCATATAAGATTAAGCATCTTACCCAGAGTCACACACCTAGCAAAAATCTGAGGCCAGGTTAGAACTCACAAAATTGAGTTTTCCCAACTCCAAGCCCAGCATTCTATCTACTGTGCAACCTAATTGACCCAAGTGGGTATAGAAATCCTTTATACCCAGTAGGGAAGTTGAAGAGGAAGGGGCCTTGGAAGCACAGCTTAAAATGAATTGGAAGCTAAGTAACAGAATCCTAAAGAATGAGTGGGTCAAAAAACAAATACTAGAAACAATCAATAATTTCATTAAAGAGAATGATCACAATAAGAAAACATAATTGAAATTTATATCTCAAAACACATATCAAATAAAGAGAGAAAGAACAACTAAATGAATTGGGCATGCAACTAAAAAATTAGAAAAACAACTAATTAAAATTCTCCAATTAAAAAATAAAAATAAAAATCCTAAAAAACAAAGGAGAGATTAACAAAAACTGAAAGTCAAAAAAACCTCAAACACTGAACTAATAAACAAGGAGCTGGTTTTATGGGGGGTGGGATAATAAAATACTAAACCAATGGTTAATTTAATTAAAAAAAAAAAGAAAGAAAGAAGAAAACCAAACTACCAGCATTAAAAATTAAAAGGGTGAATGCACCACCAATGAAGATGAAATTAAAGTAATTATTATGAGCTACTTTGCCCAATTATAGGCCAATAAAACTGACAATCTAAGTGAAATTGATGAATATTTATTAAAATTGCCCAGATTAACAGAACTGGAAATAGAATAATAATCCTATCCAAGAAAAAGAAATTTAACAAGCCATAAATGACTTCCCTAAGAAAAAATCCCCAGCATTAAATAGATCTACAAGTAAATTCTACTGAACATTTAAATGATGAATTCCAATGCTATATAAACTATATGAAAAAAAGATACACAAAGCCCTACCAAATTTCTTTATTACACAAGTATGTTTTGATATCTAAACCAGGGAGAGTAAAAACAGAGAAAGAAAACTATAGATGAATTTCCCTCATGAATACTGACACAAAAATTTTAAATTAAAATATTAGCAAGAAGATTTTGTCACAAAGATCATATACTATGACCACGTAAGATTTATACTAGGAAGGTAAGGCTGACTTCAATATTAGGAAAACTGTCAGCATAATTGAACAAAACAAAACAATAATCACGTGATTATCTCAATTGACATAGATAACAATGTGTAAATAGAATTAGCTCTAGTCCATTCATAGCCTAAACTCTACCTACCAGAGATGATATCATCCCCACCTCCCTCAGTGGGGAGGGAGATGAGTTACCCACACGTGACAATAAGTAACAAATCAAGAACAAGGGACTGCCCTTTGGGGCAGTCCAAATCAGTGTAGAAGCTGCCATTTGTCCACTTGAATTAGAGGTGGACCCACAGGAAGTGACGAAAGACACTATCTCTTCAAGTATGTTGGTTACTTCCTGCTAAGGGAGTTCAAGCTTTGAACTTGGTGCTGAAGGATCTCGGAGGAGACCTCAGGCAGCTTCTACTCAGAATGGTCACGTGGGTAAGTTAGGCTGACTTTCTTGGCCTACCTTGGCATTTCTAAACTCTACCTTTAAGTAGGCTCTAGCCTATCTGGTTGCTGGGCCTTGTGGCTATGTAGCCTCATTTATTTAGCCTTTTAACCCTCTCTCTGTCCAGGCCTCTGCAGGCCTGGACTAGCCTCTCCCTCACTCTATTTCCCTACCCTTTACTTTCCTAATTGTAAATAAACTACCTTAAACCCAGTCCTGACTTGGGTCTAATTTAAGTACGGAATCAATCTGAATTGTTGATTCCTGGTGGCCACACTTTAAGAATATATCTATAAATACCTAAAATCTCCCTCTTACAACAAAAAAATTAAATCATGATTATCTCAAAAGATGCAGAAAAAGCTTTTGACAAAATTCAATAAAATTCCTATTAAAAAATACTAGACCACTTAGGAATAAATGAAGTTTTACTTAAAATAAGCAGTATCTACCTAAAACCAAGACTAAGTATTATCTGTAATGGGAATAAACCATAAGTGTTTCCCAAAAGGGTGAATTGATAAATCGTCAAAGGTAGTTTTCAGAAGTTAAAAAAAACAAAACGCTATCTCAAGTCATATGAAAAAATTTTATAAATGACTATTGATTAGAAAAATACATGTCAAAACAACTCTGAGGTACTATTTCAGATTGACTATCAGACTGACTAATATGACAGAAAAGGAAAATGATAAATGTTGGAAGGGATGTGGGAAAATTGGGACACTAATGTACTATTGGTTGGTGTGAGCTGCTCTAACCATTTTGCAGAACAACATGGAACTGCACCCGAAAGGCTATAAAACTGTGTGTACCCTTTGACCCAGCAATAGTACTACTAGGTCTATATCCTAAAGAGATCAAAGAAAATGGGAAAGAATCTATTTGTTTTTTTAAAAAGGATATTTTTAGCAGTTCTTTTTGCAGTGGCAAAGCATTAGAAATTAAGGAATGCCTCAACAAGTTAGGATATAAGATTATGATGGAATACTACTATGCTATAAGGATACTTTCTTTTCTTTTTTTTAAAATAATTTTTATTTTTTAGAAAAGTTATCATGGTTACATGATTCATGTTCTTACTTTCTCCTTCACCACCCCACCTCCTCCACCCACCCCCATGGCTGATGCGCATTTCCACTGGTTTTAACATGTGTCATTGATCAAGACCTATTTCCAAATTGTTGATAGTTGCCTTGGTGTGGTAGTTTCGAGTCTACATCCTCAATCATGTCCACCTCAACCCATGTGTTCAAGCAGTTGCTTTTCTTCTGTGTTTCCACTCCTGTAGTTCTTCCTCTGAATGTGGGTAGTGTTCTTTTCCATAAGTCTCTCAGAATTGTTATGGATCATTGCATTGCTGCTAGTACCAAAGTCCATTACATTCTGTTTTACCACAGTGTATTATTGGTCTCTGTGTACAATGTTCTTCTGGCTCTGATCCTTTCGCTCTGCATCAATTCCTGGAGGTCTTTCCAGTTCACATGGAATTCCTCCAGTTTTGAGCACAATAGTATTCCATCACCAGTATATACCACAATTTGTTCAGCCATTCCCCAATTGAAGGGCATAGCCTCATTTTCCAGTTTTTTGCCACCACAAAAAGTGTGGCTATAAATATTTTTGTACAAGTCTGCTTATCTATGATCTCTTTGGGGTACAAACCCAACAATGGTATGGCTGGATCAAAGGGCAGGCAATCTTTGATAGCCCTTTGAGCATAGTTCCAAATTGCCATCCAAAATGGTTGGATCAGTTCACAACTCCACCAGCAATGCATTAATGTCCCAGTTTTGCCACATCCCTTCCAGCATTCATTACTCTCCCTCTCTTTCATTTTAGCCAATCTGCTAGGTGTGAGGTGATACCTCAGAGTTGTTTTGATTTGCATTTCTCTAATTATTAGAGATTTAGAACACTTTCTCATGTGTTTATTGATACTTTTGATTTCTTTACCTGAAAATTGCCTATTCATGTCTCTTGCCCATTTATCAATTGGGGAACGGCTTGATTTTTTATACAATTGGTTTAACTCTTGTATATTTGAATAATTAGACCCCTGTCAGAGTTTTTTGTTATAAAGATTTTTTTCCCAATTTGTTGTTTCCCTTCTGATTTTGGATGCATTATTTTTGTTTGTACAAAAGCTTTTTAGTTTGATATAATCAGAATCATTTATTTTACATTTTGTAATTTTCTCTAACTCTTGCTTGGTTTTAAAATCTTTCCTTTCCTAGAGATCTGACAAGTAAATTTTTTTATGTTCACTTAACTTATTTATAGTTTCCCTCTTTATATTCAAGTCATTCACCCATTCTGAATTTTTCTTGGTGTAGGGTATGAGATGTTGATCTAAACCTAATCTCTCCCATATTGTTTTCCAAATTTCCCAGTAGTTTTTGTCAAATAGTGGATTTTTGTCCCCAAAGTAGGGCTCTTTGGATTTATCATATACTGTCTTGCTGATATCACTTACCCCAAGTCTTTTCCACTGATCCTCCCTTCTGTCTCTTAGCCAGTACCATATTGTTTTGATGACTGCTGCTTTATAGTACATTTTAATATCTGGTACTGCTAGGCCCCCTTCCTTCACATTTTTTTTTCATTATTTCCCTTGATATTCTTGATCTTTTGTTATTCCAGATGAA
>NC_058133.1:231377208-231410921 GCF_016433145.1 Gracilinanus agilis | reverse complement strand
AAAAAAAAAAAAAAAAAAAAACTAGAAAGGAACAGAGAGGAACCTTGCAAAAAAAACCTCAAAAGCAAGTATTATTTGCAATGGGAATGCACAAGAATTTTCCCAAGTAAATATAGGCATAATGCAAGGATGTTCATATTATTATTATTATTATTATTATTTCATATAGTTCGGGAAATGCTAGTAATAGCAATGACAAGAGAAAGAAATCAAAGCCATAAATATAAATAAAGAAGTGATAAGACTATTTGCTAATGACATGGTGCTTACTGAAAAATCCTAGGGAATCAACAAAGATATTAATTCTTCAGCAGAATATATCAGCAGGATATTATATTATATTATATTATATTATATTATATTATACTATACTATACTATACTATATTATAATGTTATGTTATATTATGTTGTGTTGTGTTGTGTTGTATTATATCATATCATATCAGCAGGATATAAAATTCTCAAAAATCAATGGCATTACTATATAATAATAAAACCCATGAGGCTAATACAAAGGGAAATCCCATTATGTTCAGGCAACTACAATGTGCATGAAATATTTAGGGACACCAAGCATACCAAAGACACAAATATATTCAATTACAAAGTGCTACTGAAAAAAAATTAAGAACAACTTAAATAGCTAAAGGAATCATTCAGTACTCATGGCTTGACCATGCCAGTACTACCAAAGAGCATGTTTTAATAACTTAATGTTATGCCAATCAAACTACCAACCAATACTTTATAGAACTTGATAAAATAATAACAAAATTAACTTGGAAAAATAAACTATCCAAAATATCAAGGTAAATGATGAGAAAATGAGATATGAATGAAGAGATTCAGTATTTCTATATCTTAAGCTACAGTGTAAAGCAGTAATCATCAAAACTATCTGGTATTAGTTTAAAAAAATAGAGATGTAGATAAATGAAACAGACTAGACAAATGAGAATCAGAAACAACGGAACTCACTAACCTAGTGTTCTACAAACATGAAAACATGAATTTATCAGAGACTTCCTCTTTAATTAAAAAACTGCTGAGAAAACTGAAAGAAATTGGGCTGAGACTAACACCTTATCCAGTGATTCCCAAAGTGGGTGCTACTGCCCCCTGGTGCATGCTGCAGCGATCCAGGGAGGCAGTGATGGCTACAGGTACATTTATCTTTCCTATTAATTGCTATTAAAATTTTTTAAAAATTAATTTCCAGGGGGCTAAGTAATATTTTTTCTGGAAAGGGGGCAGTAGACCAAAAAAGTTTGGGAACCACTGCCTTATAACATATTCTACAATAAGTTGTAAATGTATATATGACATTAATATTAAAGATCATTTCATTAAAAATTAGAAGAGAATATAATATAACTCTCACAGCTCTAGGTAGAAGTATTTTTAAGCAAATGAGAGCTATAGGCAATTACAAAAGATAAAATAGATAACTTTTGTTTGAAACCGAAAAGCTTCTACATAAACAAAATTAATGCACCTAAGATAAGAAGGGAAGTGGGTAAATGGAAAAAAATCTTGGTATCGAATTTCTTTGATAAAGGTTTGGCATCTAAGATATATAGTTAACAGATATATATCATATATACATATATATAACAGATATATCTGTTAACTGTCATACTTAGCACTCACACATACGTATATATAGGTGACCAAAATCCATTCCTCAATGATAAATGGTCAAAAAATGAATATTTCTCAAAATAAGAATATGAAAGTATTAATAACCTTATCAAAAATGCTGCAAATCATCGATAATAAGAGAAATGAACATCAAAACAACTTTGAGGTTTCACATCACATCCAGAAAAAAAGATGGCAAAAGATGGCAATAGTCAGCATTGGAAGGGATGTGGCATAAGCACACTGATGCATAGTCAGTGGAGCTGTACAACCACTTTGAAAAGTAATTTGGAATCGTGTAAAGTAACTAAAAATGTCCATATCCTTTTGATCCAGAAATCCTACCACTAGGCTTAAACTCTAAGGAAATTCCTGATAATAAGAAAGCTCCTATATAAAATGTTTACATCATTTTCGTGTAAGTAAAAAATTCAAAACAAAGGAGATGCTTATCAATTCTTGTTGTTGTTCGATCATGTCCAACTTTTCATGACTCCATGGATCATAGCATGTCAATATTATCCATGGAGTTTCCTTGGGAAAGATACTGGAATGGTTTGCTTTTACTTCTCTGGTGGATTTAGGCAAACAAAAGGTTAAGAAACTTGCCCAGAGAGGCAGCTAAGTAACACTGGGGAAAGCCTGGCATCAGGAGAATCTGGGTTCAAATCTGGTCTCAGACACTTCCTGTGTGACCCTGGCAAGTCATTTAATCCCACTTACCTAGCTCTTGTCATTCTTTTATCTTAGAATTGATAATAAGACAGAAGGTAAGGGTTTAAGAGATAGATTTTGAGACAGACAGACAGACAGAAACAGAGATACATAATTTGTAAGAGCAAGTGTCTGAAGTCAAATTTGAACTTAGGTCTTCCTGACTGGAGTCCAGGTCCAGTAAACCACCATTGAACTCCTGGTTCCTATGAATTAGGTAATGACAAGTAAATTGTGGTACAGAGATATAATGGAATATTACTATGCTGTAAGAAATGATGAATGTGATGAATACAAAGAAGCATGGAAAATGTACATGAATTGATATAGGATAAAGCAAGCCGAGCCATGAAAATAATATTTATAATGACTACAATGTAAATTAAAAGAATAAAATCAGAAAATTGATTTTTCAAAATCATAAAGAACAAGTAGATCTTGAAAGAAGACATATGAGAGCACACTCCTACCCACCCCTGTGCAGAGGTGGGAGATTCACAAATGTTGCATATTGTCTATATTTTCAGATATTTCAATGTATTGATCAATTGTGTTGATTACCCCCCTTTTTTCATTTTTAAAAATACTATTTGTTTTATAGAATGGTTTTCTAGAAGAGGGAAGGGAAAAGATATGAGGGAAAACATGGTCATATAAAAGATTACATCAACAAAAAACTTTATTTAAAATTTTTTTTTAAAGAAAATGACTTCTAGGAGCTATGAGTTTACTTTTTTTTTTTACCAACTGAGCTCTCTAAGATTGAGCTCACTTTCTTCTGAAATTTATATATCCTTTGTAGAAGAGTGTATGCCAGACTTTTCAGGACAATATTTATGCCAACTCTTTTTATCATACAACCTTAGTAAAAACTCAGTTTTAAAGGCAAATAAAATCTGATTGGATAATAGATGTTTAAGGATAATTGACCGGAGAAGAAAATTCATACAGGTTTGTGAGCAACATAAAATCAGAAACTACTCACAATTCTTAGGGGTAAATCTTTTTTTTTTTTTTAATTTTTTAAATTTAAGAGGTGAAGTACTAGCCATACTCTAGTAACCTAACCTACCAGTGTAAGTAGAAGTTGGGAAAGTGAGCATGTGGAAAATACAAATGTCTTAGCTCCTGTATTGGGTCAAATGGAAGATCAAAGGACTTGATTTCAAATCTTGGCTTTGTATATCACCTGTTGATAACTCTTAGTCTCTCTAAGCCTTGATTTCCTCATTTGTAAAATAATGAAATTGGTCTAGAAGACCTCTAATGATATTAAATCTAATTTATTAAAACCAATAAATCTTTGATACCATAATCTAATTTAGTTCTTCCATTAATCTGCTATGTACTCTTGTACTAAATGTAATGGTCTTCCTACTATTAGTTGCTGTTATTAGTATTTCAGAATGAATAGGGCCCTACGGAAACTCAAAACACTAAGATGTGCAGTTTTGCCCTCAAACCAATCCAATTAATTTATAAGTACCTATATACAAGGCAGGGGCAGCTAGATGGTAGATAGCTTGGATAGAGCACTGAACCTGGAGTCAGAAAGACCTGAGTACCTTGGGTAAATTATTTAATCCCTATTTGCCTCAGTTCTTCACCTATAAAATGGGGACATGCTGAAGGAAATGGCAAACCATTTCAGTATCTTTGCCAAGAAAATTACAGGGGCTTATCCACAAGGTCAAGTCAGACACACCTGAACAACAATATACAAGGCACTGTGCTAAAGTAAGAATGAAAATAAAAAATAGTTCCTACTCACAAGGAGTTTATATTCTACTAGAAATGCATTTTTTTCAAGATGGCTGAGTACAGATGAGCTTCTCCCTTATCTAGTTCCAGATTTGAACTTAGAGTCTCCTGACTCTAGGCTTCCTGTTTTATCCACTGAGCTGCCTAATTGACCCCTAAAAACAATTTTTAGCATTTGGTTTTTTTTTTTTAAATTTTTAATTCCAAATTTTCTCTCTCTCTCTCTCTCTCTCTCTCTCTCTCTCTCTCTCTCCTCATTTAGAAGGCAAGCAATTTTGTATAGTTTGAATATGTATAATCATGTAAAACATATTTCCATATTAGTCATGTTATGAAAGAAAACACAAACCCCTAAAAAGAGAAGAAAAATAAATAAAGAAGAAAAAAGTATGCATTCATATGCAATCGACCAGTTCTTTCTCTGGAGATAGATAGTATTTTTCATCATGAGGCCTTTGATCATTGTATTGCTGAGAATAGCTAAATCCTTCATAGCTGATCACTGTACAATATTGCTATTATTATGTACAATGTTCTCCTGGCTCTGTTTACTTCACTTTGCATCAGTTCATATAAATCTTTCCAGGTTTCTCTGAAAGCATTCTGCAAGTCATTTCTAATAACACAAAAGCATTCCATTACAATCATATACTCCATATACTTGTTGTCATTCCCCGATTGGTAGGTATCCCCTCCATTTCCCATTCTTTGCCACCACAAAATGAGCTGCTACAAAATTTTTGTACAAATACAACCTTTCCTTTTCTTTTTCTTTTTTAAATACCTCCTTAGGATATCCATTCATTTTGAAATATGGTATAGAAGCTTTCTTTTAAAGGTGGTTTTCTGAGAAAGTACAATGATTCTTAAATTATCTCTCCTTGACCTGTTTCCCAGGCTAATTTTGATATCAGGAACTTTACATTGTCTTCTCTTTTTTCAGCCTTTAGATTTTGTTCTAATATTTCTTGAAGTAAGCACTGAAGGGTTTTAGAACTTGATCAAACAAAGCAATTCAGATCATTTATTGCATCCCAGATCATTGCCAGTCATCCTGACTTTTTTTTTTTTTTGCCAGATGACTTGGTGCAACTCTGATTCACTTAAATCTGATTCTTGAGAATGTCATTGATATCACTGATCACTTTGAAAACGAAGGACAAACAACAATATTTTTTGTTCTTTCATGGCCACTGGTTTCTGTTTGATCTACTCTAGTTTTCAAGGAATTAATTTCTTAGGTTAAGATTTACTTTTTTTTCTACTTATTCTCCTCCTAATTCTCTACTCCATCACATGTATTTTGTTTTCTTTTCTCTTTTCATTTTTGCATGATATTCATGAAGTTTTCAAGGAATGCCTATTTTTTCCATTAAATTTTTTGCATGTTATGAAGTTACTTGCCTTCTTTTGGGGGATCTCTACATCTGTGTTAATTTTTTGTACTGGTATTTGTTTTATTCGATTTATTCCTCTCTTCAGCTTTAAGACCTGAATTGGGGCTTTGTGCCAAGATTAAGCTCAACCTCCTGTGGTGCTTTTGTATGGAGTGGTTGGCCCTGTTTGGTCTTGTCCTGGTTCCTCTCATTTAGATCTTCAGGGACCTCCGTTGATTCTCAGGATAAAGTGTTAGGGACCTTGAAGCCCAGGAGCCTAGACAGTCTCAAACTGTTTGGTTGTACTTAGACTGCTCATTACTACTTCCCCTGGCTTCCAAGGGTACCTCTGTGGGTTTACCTCTTCCCTGAGAATTTCTTTGAAAAGTCCTCAATTCTTGTTGTTTCCAAATACATATAATCTTTTTTCTTTTTCCATTTTCTTTTTTATCTTTATTTTATTTTAATAACAAATTTCCACATAAGTTTTCCAAAGTTATATGATTTATATTGTCTCCCTTCCTTCTTCCCAGAGCTGACCCAAATATATATAGGCTTGCAGGTTACATGTCTCTTTGGCATGCCTCTGGCCCATCTCTGACTGAGTTGGAAGACAAACTAACTTACCTGTTAGTGCTGGCTTTGTTGGTGACCCTCATTCCTGTTGCCATTCGGTTTCTAGCTGTCTTTTTTGCAAAGTTCTGGGAAGGAAAAAGTCACTGACTATGATTTACCATTTAATTTCTTTATCATTATCTGTCTGGTATGATATTTAGATTTTTGCTAAAGAAGGTATGTGGTAGTTGAACTGCCTGCCTCCATTTAGGTATCTGTGTTGACCAGAAGTATCTAGAATCATTTAAATTTTTATTTTTTGTTATTCAAAACTTAAATACCAGGAAACATGAAGAATCTTCACTATACAAAGAATATAAAGAGCATTTTCTCTCTATTACATACTATGTGTTTTTTATTATAAATTATAAATAAATTCAACAGTGTTGTCCTACTTAGTCCTACTCTTTTTTAACTTATTTCTGATCTGTGAATTTCTTTGCAACATACTCTTTGTTTGCTTAGCGTTCTCTTGGTATATTTGCTGTACTTTAGTTATATAAACTCTTCATGACACTGTAGATCATATCATCCATAGGGTTTTCTTGGCAAAGATATTGGAGTTGTTTGCCATTCCTTCTCCACTGGATTAAGTCAAATGGAAATTAAGTGGCTTGCCCTGGATCACTGCTAGTGATCTGATGCCAAATTTAAACTCAAGTTCTTTCTGACTTCAGGATTCATACTCTGTTCACTAGTAAAAAATGACCTGCATGAAATACCTGCCTTTTCCATTAATTTCCATGAGGGTCACTCAAGTCTTTTCTCTTCTCTGTACCTTAGCATTCCCATCTTTAAGTATTATCTCACTTACCTCTCATTAGGGATATTTTAATCATTCATGGAATAGTGTTTGTAATAATTAGTCAGCAAGTACTTATTAAGCATCTACCTCTACTAGGGACCATGCTAGGCAGAAGTATAGGAAGGAAGTGGTTTTAAATACACCATTAATATAGGATTAGTTCACCATTCCCCAATTGTTCCATATGTTTTTATATATATTTATACATATATGCATTATGACAAGGCTATTTGACTTTCAAGATTAATCCTTAATTAATTATTTCATTTCTGTTTTCAACATGATTTAATCATTTGTTGTGATTCTCTCTCACCTGTTACCTAACCTGTAAAATTTTGGTGTGTCTATTTATGTTTATAATTCTTTAAAATGTAATAACATTCAAAAACATGAAATAAAATCTACAATATACCAAAATTACTATTCCAACACCTACTAACCAGTGAAAAACATTACAAACATCTACTTACTAAATCATGGATGCTTCAAGAATACTTGGCTTGTACCAACTATTGCATTTATCTGATGATTTCATTGAAGCCAAAATTGCTTTCTTTATGCTCCATTGAAATTTCCAAAATACCTTTTTACCCAACAGACCAATTCTAACTATTTATAATAAAACCCACAGTATATCCATACTTTTAGGAAATTGTATTTCAAATGCATTTTAATCTATGTCAAAAGCATTTGTCTTTCTTCTTCCTCCTTCCTACTTCAAGCTACAAAGAAATTACTTTGAGTTTTTTAAACACACACACACACACACACACACACACAGCTCTCCAGAGACCCCAGGATACTGTATCCTTAGACAGAAAAGACATTTTCCTCCTTGGACTGGAAACTTCCTGTGAGTAATCTCACCTCAAAGGTGAATTCTTTAAGGAAGCTTGAGTTGAAACTGATCCAACCATTTCTAGGATTACATAAAATACATCTTTGCTTTCAGCACTACTGAAGCTCTTGCTGGAGTTCCAGATTCATGTTAACAAACTAACTCAAAATGATCAAATTTATCTTCACAGCTGATTTATTTAGCATGGCAACAGTGCTACATTTGAAAGTTATTTGTTTTTGTTGGGGTTTTTTCCACATAAGCAAACACTCATCCTACCACTTTTTTCCCTTTTTTCCCCCCTCTGCCTCCTTTACAACAATATCTATTTGCCAGATCAAATAAGCTTTTTCAAGTGTGTCAAATGCAACTTAGCCAGCCCTGAAGTATACTTGATGACCTGAAGGGCTGGCTCATATCTTTTAGTGTTTTCTACAGTAGGCCTCTTCAAAAGACTTTTTTTTTTTTTGCTTTCTTCTACAGAACACTTTACAAATATGTCTTTAATGGACATTATTCTATTTACACGGGCTCCTTGAAAAAGATGGGTTCCTTTGATTTGTTCAACAGAAAACAGTTTTTGCAGACATGTTCAGGAGACAAATATGAAAAGAGAATGCATTTTTATTGAATTAAACTATATTCATGTGAATAAACTTATTGCTAACAGGTTCCTCCTTTTATGTTGCATTTCCCTCTTTGACTCAAGTCTCAAATGGTCATTTCACTATTCAATAGCAAGGGAATTTCCCTCTCAATGAGAAGGTTCAAGGTTAGCCCGTCAAAGATTAGCCTTATGTGAGGAACTGACTCAGAGAAAAGTTCAGACTGAGTCTCTTCACCGGGCATATCTGTAATATGAGCCAGAGTTCATATTTACACATGCAATGTCTAAAGAACAAATCTATCCCATTTTGAATTTGATTCTCGCAGATAACTAATCTAGAAAGAGCCCTTTAAATGTCATTTCAACCAAACTCTTAAGAGGATTTATTTTGTTTTTTTTTTCTCAAATACCCCCTAGAAAATATTTATCGAACTAGATCCCACTCTTTCACACATCAATCGAAAGAACTTTATCAAAGGTGTTTGCATTTTCAGACTTTGTATCAAAGGATTCTCTTAATCCTTCTGAGACTTGGTTTAGAGAAATGGGGTTAGTTATAAACTAAAAAGAATCTCAGCTTTTTCTTACTTTTTTTTTTTTTTTTTTTTTTTTGCTTCCTAAAGTAAAAAGGGGTCCCGTTCCCAGCAACAACCCTTTATGAAAGGGTTTGGAGTTTAAGTGGAGTGGAGGTTAAGTGAAATAGTGAAGGAACACACAAGGGCTAGCTTAGAGCATGCTGGACCGGGAGATAGACTCTGCTTAAAGAGGCAAACTGTCAGAAGTCAAAGTACAACCTAAAGAAGAGGGAAGAAGCCTTCACTTTGGTTCTTCCTAACTTCTCATGTTTGGAGGTCTCGAAACGACAGCTTTTTGCTTGGAATAGAAACTCCAGAACGAAGTCCAAGCCAAGCTGGACTCAGTTGTGTAGGCTGGGGTCATTCCCTTACCCACTCTGGGTCAGCATTTCCTTCTTCCTCTCAACCTAAAAGACACCCCCCCCCCAGCCCCGGGAACCCGGGAACTACTTGCTCCCCAGTCTTGTACCCGCTGGAGAGCCTCAGTTCCTCTTTCTAATCACTTCGGCACATCCCAGGGCACCTACCAACAGCGAGAGACAAACCCTAGACCTCAGAGCCCTAACGGAGATGGAGGACCCACCCCAAACAATGCCCCGTTCCCTCTAAGCCCGAGCTAGAGCAGAAGCTGGCCGGAGCAGTAACGGGAGCGGGAGCGGCAGCTGCAGTTGCTGCTCAGAGCAGGCGCTCCCCCTCCCGACCTCCCCTCCCATTGGCCTGCTCGGAATTTTGGAAGCCCGGGTGGGTGTGAGACTAAAAGGGGAAGAGGAAGGGTTGGGGGAGGAGGTGCGCGGGCCCCTGAGGTGGGGTAGAAGGCGGAGCTCTTTGTGCGGGCGCGGAGTGGGATAGGGGAGAGACCGCGCGCGCCCGGAGGAGGGCGGTGCTTTGTTTTGCTGCGCTTCGGCGCGCCCGGTGCTAGGGAGGGAAAAGGAAAGAAGAGGAGGGGGGAGAACGCGAGGGGCGGGGAGCACCGCGGAGCCGCAGAGAGCGCGCGGTAGGCGCGCGCGCGGCGCCTGGACTCCCCTTTTTGTGTGTCCTCGCTCCCGGCGGCAGCGGCGGCCGCGGCGGGATGGAGGAGCTAAGCAGCGTCGGGGAGCAGGTCTTCGCCGCCGAGTGCATCTTGAGCAAGCGGCTCCGTAAGGTGCGTGGGAGTGTTGCAGGCGCCTGCCGACCTCCCTCCTTCCCCGGCTCCACACCCTCCTTGTTCCCCTCCTCCTCTAACTGTCCCGGGTGCCCTCTTAACCCTGCTCCTTCTTGCCCTCTCCTCCCTGCAGGGGAAGCTGGAGTACCTGGTGAAGTGGCGAGGATGGTCCTCCAAGTGAGTCCGAGAACAATGAGCTCCCAGCCTCCAGCCCGAGCAACTTGTCCGTGCTCTCCGAGCTCCCCCAAAGCCCCCGCCCCCACCCCCACCCTGGGCTTCGGGTTTCGGTGGGGGCTCCGGGAGTGGTCTGGGGGCGGCTAGGGGCTGAGGGCAAAGCCTAGAAAGTTTTTTTGGGGGGGAGGTACTGGGTCTTTACAGCTTGTGGTTTCCGGGAGGAGTTAAAGGGGGAAGCTAGAGCTCAGCCCTCAGGGGAAAGGGGGAGGGGGGCCTAACCTTTTGTTTACTAATAAGCGGGGTTTAGGGATCTTCCCTCCTACTGAGCTGATCTCTGTTCCCAGTACACCTACTGTCCCCCAGCGCTTCTGCCTCCTCCACCCCCATTTGTTGCATGCTGATCTCTTCTTTGACCCAACCCCCCCCCCCACTCACTTAGTTCTGCTCATTTTAAGGAACAGTCCCTTGCCTTCGCAGCACCCCCACCCCCTTTCTCCTGTGTCCCGCCACTTAACCTTTCCTCTGCCCTTTCTCTGGGCTTAGGTGAGGCAAGAAATCCCAACTGCCAAACTTGCACTGGAGAGAGAAATGAGAATCCAAGTCCTCTAGACACATAACACACGCACACCCCTCTCTCCATGTTTTTCCTGCTGTAACCTGAGCTTTCTATTTGATGTATGGTGTGTTGTTTTTTAAACGAGAAGGGATTTGGCATCCCTCGAAGTCTTTCTGTTTATGCCCAACTGCTCCCTACAGACTCTTTTCCTCTTTATCCTGATTTTCTTTATTTAATTTTTCCCCTTCCTTTCTCTTAATGGTTTTTTGATTGGTTGGTTTTTACCTCATGCAGATGGTTGTTCCTAATACTTAAACTTTTATGCCAACTATCCCTCACCTTATTTATAAAGTTTCTAGCCCATTCTTAAAATCTCTTGCAACTCCCATCTTTATGCCTGGGCTGGTGGGTTAAGGGCTTTTACCTTCACTAAATACAATTAAAGTTTTTCCTCTGAAAGGGAGATGTCATTTTTATTTTTAATAAAAGTTTTCCTTTTCATTTGATAAAAGAAATAATTCAGGGTTTGAAATTGTAGTTTCCGCTGAAATTTCATGCCAGTATTGATGTTTTCCCCAAATTTGTCTCCAAAAGTTCAAGTTTTGGTGTTGTAAAAATCTATCAGAGGTTCAGAAGGCCCCTTGTGGTCTGTCTTTTTCACCTATGTCACCTGTGTGTGTTACCCTGCCCAATGCTTTGCTTTTCCAGACACAACAGCTGGGAGCCAGAGGAAAATATCCTTGATCCAAGACTGCTCCTAGCCTTCCAGAAGAAGTGAGCAAGTTAACATATTTTTTGTTTCTAGAAGGGGAGGGAGAGGAAGGGGAGGAGATTGTACCTCTCCTGACTGCTATAGTGGGGTGGGGCTAAAGCCTGGTCCCCTAATGTAGTGGAGCAGGGGGCCAAGGTAGGGAAACGGGGGCAGACATCTAGTGGTATTTTTGTCTTAACATTAGGGATAGTATAGGATATGCCTTGAGACTTTGAATTTGATTTTTTGTAGCACTCAGTAAATAAGGGGCAAGGGAGACTATTATATTTCTTTGGTATATCCAGTAGCACCTAACAGAGACAAGATACACAGTAACTCAGTTACTCAGTTCAACAGACATGTATGGGATGTGTGGTGTTGAAAGAAGAGCACTGGATTTGGAGTCAGGAAGCTTGGATTCAAATTTCAGCTGTCATCTATCTGTTTGGCCTTTGGCAAGTTATTTGACCTCTCTCTGCCTCAGTTTCCTAGACCATAAAAATGAGACAATAAGGCTATGTCTCTGATCTCTTCCTGCTCAAGACTCCATGATTCTGTTACGTGCCTATTATGTATGTAGATGTGCTTGGTCCTGGGGAAGATAGAATTTTTAGGTAATTTTAAATTCCTGCTCTCTATAGTTTGCTATTTAACTTGCTGAGCAATTAGTCTATCTAGTAACAATTGTGAACCAGGCTTTCTAGTTCTTTACCTATTCAAAACATGGGGTTTGACGACCATTCTGTTTTATCAATTGGTTAAGCCCATGGAACAAATGAAATTGTGGCTCATGGGTTCAGTTTTCATTAGCTTTAGACAAAACAAAACATGTCCAAGGCTGTTTTTTCTAAGCTAGCTGTCTTACAAATGGGTGCCATTGATCCAAAGGAAAAGTAGGCATGAGAATGGATGGTTCAATGTATCACATTATCACTACTAGAAAAAACTCAAGTACATGCCCTATTGTGTCATCTCCTTATATAAAGGCAGGCACATTTATTTTTCTTTTGGCTGTTAAGCATATAATATTGTGAGCACTGTGGGACCTTCTTTCCTGTCCCTAGGGTTAGATGTGTTTGTCTCTGTAATTCTAGATGTCTCTATTTTTAGGCAGGAAAGGAGTTAAGGAATATGCACCCCAAGTGACTCTCCAAGGGGAAAATGGGAGGAAGGAGAAAAGAGTGCCCTTCCTCTAGATCAAAATTAGAGGAATATTGTTTCATGCTGTGTTCAGTGATGCTTTTGCAGGAATTGTACAGTTGAGAGAACTGTGAACAAGCCCATGGGTAGCAGTATGTGGCAGTGGTTTCTGGATAGGATTAATACTTTCCCACTTGCAGGGGTTTGCCCTGTTGATAGAGACATGGTTTCTTGATAAATTAGATACTCCAAAAACTTTCACAGCTGGTGTCAATCTGACAACATTGTTCTGTGTAGTTCAGGCTGTATCTATCTCCCTTTCCCCTTCCCCCAACTTGGTTTGCCTCTTTGTGGGCTTTTCAGATGGGTCATAACTTTTGAGAGATGGGAAGTAAAATAGGATTTAGAGTGGAATAATGGCCACTCACAGAATAACCAGGTTTGGAAGTGTTCATTAAGAACTTATAAAGAGAATGTGAAAGATCTTCCAGCAGCCTCCCTAGCTATATAATTCATATCATACAAAGAAAAATAGAAATTTCGTGTACTGGTAAATCTCTGTACTTGGCTGGTTAGGTAGATGATTGTCTTAAATTTGCTTTTGATAATAGAAGAAAAGATCAAATGAAATTAGTAGAAGCAGAGGTGCCAAAGGAAGGGGTTATCTTGGAGTCATGTAGAAAACAAAAAAGAGTCTTATTCCAGGGACAGCAGAGGTATTATACCTTATTGCCTGGCTTCTCCATGAGAGTTCTCTTTGGGAAACTTTTTTTAGACTACACCTAAGACTTCATTGATATGTACAAGTCATACCCAATGCAAGTCTGCGCCTATCCTACAAGTAAGGGTTTTTTAAAATTGCCTGAGACACTAAGAGATTAAAGCAACTTACTTAGGATCACACAGCTAGTATGAAAGCCAGATCTTCAGACTCAGAGAACAGTGTTGTATCCACTATTGCACACTATTTTTAGGGGGGGGGTTTAGAAGCTTCTAATTATTTGCAAAAAAAATAGGTTGGTAAATTTGTTGGATTTGTAACTTGGAGAGAGGTGGGAAATAATGTCAGATCCAGAAAGAATGGCATTCAACCTTTGAAGCAGTATCAGTAAGGAAGATGGTCTTGGGAATCTATTCTTTCTTTTAGGAGATGAGATAATCAAGGAAAAAGCTATTTGGTGTACCTTAGAGTACACCTGTAAAGGACTAGAGATCATGGGATCTGGATTTTAAGAGTTTGAAGGAAACTTAGAGATCATCTAACCTAACCTCTTTAATTTACAAATCGGTAAAAAGTTCCTAAAAGGAACTTGCCCAAGGTCACATAGGTAGTAAGTACCAAATTTGGAATCTGAATCCATTTGAGTCATCATGAAATTCATGTTTTCCAATTTAATTTCCAGAGATTTTCTTCAGCTCTTATACTATGTTAAGGGATAAGGTGATGCTGTTTCTGTTAGTGAATTAAAAGCTCCCTTAAATCCATATTTCATAACCCTTGGTCATTAGAGAATTATTTAAAGCTGTATTATAGAGTGAGACAGGGAGTTGGCTCAGGGGATAGAGAGTCAGGCTTGGAGATGGAAGATCCTGGGTACCCATGTGGCCTCAGAAACTTCCTTGCTATGTGACCCTGGGCAAGTCACTTAACTCTGTCTAGCCCATACTGCTCTTCTTGCCTTGGAACCAACACTCAGTATTTTTTAATATCAAATTTCCACTTAAGTTTTCCAAAGTTATATGACCCATATTGTCTCCCTTTCCTTTCTTCCCTCCTCCCTCCCAGAGATGACTAGCAATTCAATCTGGGTTATATAAGCAGTACTCAGTATTGATTTCAAAACAAAAAGGAAAGGTTTTTCAAAAAAAATTAAATTAAAAGAGATGTATTATAGATATAGACACTCGCTTTTGATGACCTTTTGTAGATTTAGGATAACAAAGTTGCTCTATTTTACATTGAGTTTAGTTTAAAGGATAACAAAGTGCTTAGGAGGAAAAAGAGCATGCTACTGAGAATGGGGAAATATATACAATTAATCTATTGGTCTTTCTTGCTTCTAGGGGGAAGGAATAAGCATTTATATAGTACCTGCTATATATTTGCTGATTTAATTACCAGAGATTTTACCAGTGCCAGACACTGTGCTGAGTACTTTATAAATATTATTTAATCTAGAAGTGACCACTATGAGCTCTGAGTAAATGGAGTAGGGGACCCTCAAATATCCACTTTAGAAGAATAGTTATGAACTGGCTCTAAACCCATCATCTAGAGGTAAAGGAAGAAGAGGCTTTCTGTTGAAAATTGAGGATGGGATGTAAGGGTGAAATAGGAAGGATTGTTAAGCAGGGCTGGCCATGCCCCTCGCGGCTGTGTTTTTAGGGAGCATGATAAGGAGTTGCAGAACCGGAAGAGAGGCAAGCGTCCAAGGGGCAGACCAAGGAAGCATGTGGTGGTGTCGGCTTGTAGCAGGCGCTCCAAGATCAAGGTTTGTAGCCAGTTATTTTCAATTCTCCTTCGATTCTTCTGGGTTATATCTTTGCCTTCACCCTACCCTTCTTCTCCCCACCCTTCATCTGTAACACTCTCCTTGCAGGGCAATAGAGAATGGAATGTGACTGAGTAAAATCCAAAAAATTTTCTTTGAAAACTCACCTAGAATCTCAGAAATTTGAAGTTACTCCTTCACTTTTGCCCCACTTCAAAACTTTTCCTTAGACCAGGAAGAGACAAACTACAGCTTGAACCTGAAGTCTCCTGTTGTCACTCCAAGTGTCTCCCAGTGGGGGTCACTAGCAAACCATATAATATTATGCTCCCTTCTTTTCCTTCTTTCCTCCCTCCAAGAAAAAAGAGGGGGGAAAATACTGTCTTTGTTTTTTGTTACCTCTTTTAGGGCTATTTTTCATTTCCCTTTAATTTGATAGCAAAGTATACAAAACTTACCTATGCACAAACTTCCTGATTCTGAAGGTCAGGAAGAGGAAACAAGGCAGATAGGGCCCTGAGGTTCTAGACCACCCACAGACTCACCTGTTTGAGCAGGCCAAAACTCTTCACTTTTGACCCAATGCTATTCTACAGTAACTAAAGAGTAGAGAATATTATTTCTAAAGCCCTTCCTAGCTCAGAAAAAGTCCCTAATAAAAGTATATTGGTAGTGGTCTCCCTCCTGTCCTGTTCACTGGTAGATCGTACACTACAAAGTCTTGGCAAAATGAGAGAGAAGCCAGAAACAGACTCTAAAAGGACTTTTAGAAAAGAAAGTACATGGGGCAACTGGAAAACTTTGTGAAGGTCTAGTCCCATGGACTTGTGCCCTCTGTCATTTTGCTATTTCCTTTCTCAAAGAGAGTTTCTAGAGAGAACATCAGGGTTCCCTAGTTTTAGATTTAGTTCAAGCTTCTTGGTTCCTTTCTCTAGTTACCAGTGAAAATGGCTTTGCTGGCACTTCCTGACTCCGAAATCAAGGGCTACCATCTTGAGAGCTCAAGAGTAATGGGCCTCCAGCTACAGCCTCCCTCTCCTGAGAAAAGTTGAGTCTGTATCATAGTTTTTCCTCTTTTAAAACTTCGAGAGGAGGATGTTTGTGACTTTAATTTTCTATATGAGGCCACAGCTTCCGAAAGGTAATTAAAGTAGGCCCTTAAGTACACTATACCTTCCATACCCCTATTTATAAGGATTTTACACATAGGTTGAGTTGTCAATAAAGAAGTAGTCACAGAAAAGGACGTATTTTTAAGTACCAGGTCCTTCAGAGTAAAAATTGAAACTTTTTCTAGGCATGAACAATTTTTTTTGCTTAACTATAGATGTTTGACACAAGAGTTTTGTTTTCCTTTCTCAGTGGAATGGGAGGTGGTAGGGAGAAGATCAACAGATTTTCATTAATAAAAAAAAATTTTTTTTAATTAAAAATAATCCTCCCACAAATGCCAAGTGCTTGAAGTAGTTGTAGTTCTTTGTTTTAGATTCTGTCATATAAGCACTGGGACCAGGGAAAAGGAATCAGGGAATTTTGCTCTAGGAATTAGGGTACAGGGGCTCAGCAAACAGAACATAGTGTGTGTGTGAGAAGTTATTGTTCTAATGTACAATTGGAAGCTTGTATTTGAGAGGTAGGGAACTCTAAGAGAAGTAGGATGTGGTTTTCTGGAATAAGCACCAACTGATTTTGACTGACCGATAGCAGCCTAAGCAGTTTGATGAGTGAGCTAATTAATAATCTGGAACCATCATAGGAAGTCTGGCCCTGGTGAATAAAGCACTTAGCTGGAAAAAAAATAACAAGAGGCCTGCTATCTATTCCAGACCCTACCATTGATACTGGTTAACATGAGTCCTTCCTTTTGTGCCTTCCTTAACAGATACCTTCCTTTTGTGCATTAATATCCTCGTGTAAAAGAAGTAAGCAAGTCCTTCCCTCTCCCATTGTTTTCATTTCTGGATAGTGATAGGTAAAAGATGCCACAACTCTTATGGTCCACTATGCTCCTCAGAGAGGAGCTATTACAAACTAAGAAATAATAATAGAGAAGATGGTAATTTATTTCCCCTTATTTATAGGAACCGGATATACCATCAAAATCAAAAACCAGCAGTTCTTCTTCTTCCTCTACCTCTTCCTCCTCCTCTGATGAAGACGATGACAGTGACTTGGAGGCTAAGAGAGGTCCCCGGGGCCGAGAGACCCATCCTGTGCCTCAGAAAAAAGCTCAGATCTTGGTGGCCAAACCTGAGGTAAAGGATCCCATCAGAAAAAAGAGGGGTAGGAAGCCTCTTCCCCCAGAACAAAAGGCAGCCAGGAGACCTGTGAGCCTGCCAAAGGTGCTGAAAACTACCCGAAAGGATTTAGGACCATCAAGCAAACTGCCCTCCTCACTCGCCACCCCAGTGGCAAGCCTTGCTGCCCTCAAAGCTCATGCCAAGGAGGCCTCCTCTACCTGTGGCTCATCTACCACAGAGAACTTGTCCAACCTGATGAAGGGCATGACGGACAGTCCCAACCGAGGAAGCATCAGCTGGCAGAGCTCCATCATGCACTACATGAATCGAATGACACAGAGCCAGGCTGAGGCAGCCAACAGATTGGCACTGAAAGCCCAGGCCTCTAATAAGTGTGGCTTGGGTCTGGACTTGAAAGTGAGAAACCAAAAGGGGGATCTAGGACTTAACATGCCAGGAACCAGAGCCATGACAGCCCCTAGCTTGGGGGCCGCTGAACAGAAGTCAGGTGGCACCGGGAGGACCCCAAGCCTACACAATGGGGGCAAAGTGGGCACAGTGTCCCTTGGCACTCAACCAGCTTCAAACCAAGATCTGAACCTCCAGGCATTGAACTTGCAAAGTGTGAAAAATGGAGCCACAGGGAGTGCTCTGCTTCCCCTATATCCCACAGCTGCCAACCTGAAAACCACCAGCAATATCAATCCCACTGTTGGCAAAGGAGTGGGGAGTGGGACCGCTGGAGGGGCTGGAGTGGATGCCAGCAAAGGTGAGAAACTGGTAGCGAGGGGTGCCGTTGTTGCCGCCTCTGGAAACAAGAGGGACAGTATAAAAAGTAATTCCAAATCCACTGGGCAGGAGGGCCACCTGGTCGCAGGTGAGACCCGAAAAACAATGGCTCTATCAGAGATGAGTACCGGCGAGGATAGTAGTAGCACTGACTCAGAGCGGGACTCTGCCTCCTTCCCAGGCACCACGGGACAGAACTTGTCTGTCTCCATCCAGACCAGCCAGGACTGGAAGCCAACCCGAAGCCTTATCGAGCATGTCTTTGTCACAGATGTGACTGCCAACCTTATCACGGTCACTGTGAAAGAGTCCCCCACCAGTGTTGGCTTTTTCAACCTGAGACATTATTGATGTTGACTGTTTTCTTGTCCTCTCTACAACCCAGGTGCCAGGGTCTCTTCTCCAGTTGGACCTCTTAGCCTTTCATAGTAGCTTCTCTGATTTGTGTGTGTTTCATTGTTTTTGTTCTGTTTTTTTTTGTTTGTTTTTTTTTGTTTTGTTTTGTTTTTTTAAGTGACTCGTACATACAGAGCTGAGAATTCAGTTTTTGTTACTGCTTCCTGAGAAGAAAACATAGAGGTTATTCAGTTAGACCCCACTCTGTCCTTTATCCCAGCCCACTTGTGTATGTAAAACATGGATGGCTGTGTTATAGGAGAAGGGGGCAGAATTTCCAATTCTTTGTTATTTAGTTAGACATAGGTGAGTTGTGCCGGCTTTAGCTTCTGCTGGCTGATTCACTTTTACCCCCTTCCTTTCTGATATCTGCCAGTTCACAGAGGAGAATGGTTTGAGCCAAATGGCTCTCAATGAGTATCTGTCTTAAGAAACAGGTTTTGAAGAAGGTTTCCTTTTCTTCGTACTCACCACCTACCCTGCTCCTCTTGCCCCAGCATGGCAAAAGTGAATTTTCTATCTAGTTAACCTAGGAGCAGAGGGGGTTCATTTGATATGCAATCTTCTCCTGGTCTTGGGTTAACCATTCCCATCCCCAAAATGGGAACATTCTTTTATGTAGGCCTCATGGGACTGCTTGATAGATGGGATAGATGTTGTTTACATTTCTTTTAAGCTGGTATCAGTCTCTGGGAAGATGTTCCAGCTGGGTGGACCAGACTAGAGGCCTCATATGAGCTCTTTTTTCATTAAGTAGTAGCCAAAGTCACAAAGGCCAAGTGAGGAATTCTCTGACTAGCTCCCCCTCAACATACCTAGAAGCTAGGAACTATGACCTGAGAGTAGAATGAAGTATATTAAAAGTAGCATAGGAGAGTGTCCCAAAAGTAGGATATCTCCTTTTATCTATCCATGAGCCCAGCCCAGTGTTACTGTTAAAATATTCCCTATTCCAAAACCATTTACTGGTCTATGAGCAAAGTTTGCCAAGAAATCTTCAGGGATGAGACTGGTAGGAGCAATGGACATTAAGCAAAGTCACCTTCAACTTATTTTTTAATTTCCCAGATAACACCTGGGAGGGAAGAAAGAATAATTTCCTTTCAATCAACACTTGTACTGATTTGAGATCCTAGCTTTAGAAGTATGTTTGTGGGGACTTTAATACAAATACTATACTCAGATGAACCCACTGCATCCCCCAAAGTGGCCCATCTTTTTTTTAATGGATATACAAAGAATGGCCTAAACAGCCCCAGTCACTTGGCCCCATTAACTGTCCCCAAAAGCCACTAGGAGAATCTATATCTAGTCAGTTCCTAGAAATTGGTTTTTTTGCCAGGTATATATCCCAGGTGTTGTCCAGATGTGCAGTACTAACAAACTTTCTATCCATATTATGGCTGTTGTGGTATGCTTTTGAGGTGATAAGCTTATAAAGGACCACTGGCTAGGTTAGTGAGGGATGTTTCAGGTCTTCTGTTAACCTACCTATGTGCCCTGGGTTGTTTTGCCCCCTTTGAGAAAATGACAGTATAATCCATTCCCAGATTGGGAATTGGGACCAAATGAAGAAGTTTAATTCCACCATTACTGCTGGCCCATCTTCTTTTAATAGAGATAGGGTGGGAAAGGAGGTAGTATAGATGGGGATAGGATATCTTCCTTAAAAACATCAGGCAGATCTCCAAAAGAATCAGCCACTGGGCAGTTTCTAGGTGCTCAGCCCTCTGCTTTCTTTCATAGAAAAGAGCAAACCATGAGTTTTACTCTTTATCTTATTGATCCTTTAGGGACTACCATCCTAGGGTAGGTAAGGATTATGATGCTGACTTGTTCCTTAAAAGGGCATGGAAATGGGGGCAGCTGGGTAGCTCAGTGGAGTGAGAGTCAGGCCTAGATACAGGAGGTCCTAGGTTCAAACCCGGCCTCAGCCACTTCCCAGCTGTGTGACCCTGGGCAAGTCACTTGACCCCCATTGCCCACACTTACCAATCTTCCACCTATGAGACAATACACCGAAGTACAAGGGTTTAAAAAAAAAAGGCATGGAAATATCCTTGTTCCAAAACAATTCTATCTAAATATAATTTCTAAGATTTAAAGAGATCAGATTTTGTTTGCAGTAGTTGCCTAACAACCTAGAAGTAAAACCACCTTGGGTCTTTGTAATACCAAAAAAAAAAAAGTCTTTGAAATTCAACCAAATGAACCTTTCTTTTGGGTAGCGAAGAGGCTAGTCAGGTTGGGGCTGGGAGGGTTGGAGTGGAGACTGTTCTTCATCCAGGTTTTACCTCCTTTAAATAGCCCAGAGTGGCCTTTATCCAGGAAAGGGAGCCTGAGTGCTTAACCAAGACAATAGGTTGTCTAGGGAAGTATGACTGAGCCATGGACTTTTTTCCTCCATGTCCTTACCCCATATGCCAAATACTAAAAAGTTGGCCTATATTGTATTGGAATACAAATTTATTGTGCCTTTGGGGAGTAACTGGTTTTTGGGTCTTCTGGGAGGGACAGGAGAATGGAAGACAGCCCTCTTCCAAGCCCTTTCCCACCTGACTCTTTGAGAATAGTATGAAGCTGGTGTTCCTACAGTGGAAGAGAAGTGATGCCTGGAATCTGAAGGCTCCCTATCTAGAGTGCTGAGATTGAGGAGAGAGGAGAAACTTCCCATCATTCCCCAAATAATCCCTTTGGGTATTATATGAGGATATACGTACTTTCTACTACAGGAATGGGTTAAAAGAGAGTCTCATATGGTCCAGTGTAAAAGGAACAAGGAAGGAGAGGAAAAAATCTGGGAGGTTAGTAAAGCAAAATTCAAATTGATTTGTGGTTCTTAGGACTGAACCTTCCTAGTAGTTCGCTATCCCCATCACATCCTCCCAAATAAATGTTCCTGCTTTCTTCTGAACCACCTCTATAGCCAGCAAACTACTGGTAGCTTTTTTCCCTTTTTCTCCCCACCCCCACCCTAAATATGAAGTTGAAGCTTCCAAGTTTCTCAGCTTGTTCCCACCAAGCACTTTCAAGCTAAGTAAAGCAGAGGCTGACAGTAGGGGTTCTAATTATGATCATTAGTGAATGAGGACTGCAGCTATTAGAAGAAAGTGTGTTTGTTCCTGGGTGTCTTGTCTGATTTGAGAAGGCTCTCATCCACAGCATTAAGAATCTTATTTTTCCAAACTATGATGTTGTGCCTTTCTGTTAACTAGCTATTTCAAGTCCAAAGTTAAATCAGGAAACACCTTATTACTAACCAGTTCTGACTTTTTTTTTGCCTTTTGCTTAAAATTTCAATATTACATGTTATTTTACTCCCAGTGGCTCATATATGAAAGAAATGTGATTATTCGCTTATTTGAAAGAGATACTTCCCTAAAAATCATGCATTTTATTTCATCTGCATTGGACAGATGTTCAGAGCTGGTGTCATATGTTTACCAGTAAACAAAACTAGTATTTAGAAGTCTACCTTCCCCCCCCACCCAAAGTTTGCTGCTATGTTTTTTGTGTGTGCACACATGTGTATAGCTAGGTGTCAATCAAACATCTGATTTAAGGTTTGTTGCTACTTTTTACTTCTAAGGGTTTTCTAAGCAAATTATATGGCAGTATTTGTATATTGAATGGATATTTTTATTCCGTTTTTGCCTCCTTTTTATTTTTTATTTGGACAGGAAGAAGTGGTCAATTTTGCCATCTTCCTTAGAGGTTTTGTATATATTTTTATATATATATATATTTTGTACCAAAAAAGAGTTTTCTTTTTTTGTTACATTCAGATTCTGATAGATATAAAGGGCTGTGGCCTGAAGGTTTTGTTAAGAAAAATTTTGTTTGCAAAGGGGAGTATGAGGGAACAAAAGAAAACTGTTCTTGTAACAGTGCCAATGATTGGCTTGATTTGTGTGTATGTGTTTTTTAATTTAAAAAAAAAAGCCAAATCATTTATGTATGCCACTTCTAATTGTTTTAAACTACAGCTGTTTGCTTTTAGAAAACAGAGAACAAAAGTGAATATGTTATTACCATGGAAAAGCTTAAGGTCTTTGTAGAAACAAGACAGCAGCCCAGCCCAAATATTAAACCAAAACCAACTAATGGGGGGCGAAATGTGCCTTCCCCTTCCCCCTCCTCCACACCCCCAAGGAAGCCCATAGTGGTTTGGGGGAATTAGGGCAAAAGTTGTATTCAGATGCCTAAATCATTTTCTTGTTTGCATCTCATGATTGTGTGTGTTTTCTAGTATCTTGGGAAAACTAAAACTATAGCATAGAGTACAGGATTTTTTTAGACTGCTCTTAATTTATTTTACAGGAAAAGAAAACATTAGCAAATGGTGTCATTTGGTTTTGTACAACCTTTTTTTATTAATAAGTTAGTGTATCAATAAATTTTTTTAACTTTTCGACTTTGTGTCAAATGTTGTACCCAAAAACACAAAACACCCTTTTCTTTCCTCTGCGCTGAGTCAATCCTGGGGCATAGGTAATACTGGAAGGGGTGAGGAAGAGGGAAAGCTGGTCACTTGACTGGGATGAGAAGATTGCTTTTTTAAAAAAGAAAAAAGGATTGGCAAAGGTAAGGATCACCTATGTTGGATTCCATTCTGGGCATCATCCCCATAGCTGTATTTAATTGCATGATGTACAGAAGCTATTTACAATTAAAATGGAAAGAAAAAAAAAAACACCAGAATGATGTTGGAAAGCTATGCCAGTCCTTGAGTATACAACATGTGGTAATGCTTTAAAAGGACACTACTATTAAATTCCAGGGGACTTGCCATTAAATTTGTGAAGCTATAAGACTCTTCTACCACTAAGCCATAGCTCATAATAAAGAGATGATTTGCTTATTGTATAACCGTCCCAGAGCCTTTAAGGTTTGTATTTCCCTCAGCATGAATTTATTTACAAATTTCAACCCTCCAGGGATAACCTAGCTTCCTTTGAACTAAGAGGAAATTGGGCCTGGCTGTTGGCCTGGTCTTTGGTTGAATGACTAGTAGGGCAAAGGCCTGGATTTTTTAATTCTGGTAAAGATTTCGACCACACAACAGAAATGCAACACTCAACCGAGCCAGAAAAGAGTGAAAACTTGAAATCACAGTGATTTAGAAAGGTCCGGTGTTGGAGAGTAGCCATGTGCTAGATAATACTGTTTGGCCTCTATCTCCCCCGACTTTGAAGGCGAGGCCAAAGGCAGTTCATAATTTGCTTTCCAAATGCTACACTTAAGAGGCTAAGAATTGTCTGACTAGCAACAGACCTCCAGCTAGCCAAGGCTCTGAGCATGGAATGGCATCTCTGTTTCCTGACATCCAATTTCAACAATGTCTCCAGAGCTGGGCCAGATGGGATACAGGACGCTGGCCCACACTAGCTATTGTTAGTTTCTGCGCTACTGATCTGATCAACTAATCCGCTAGCCTTTGGAGAAGAATGGGGTCAGTACTATAGAAGAGAGTGCTTCCCAAGGGCCAGGGGATAGGCTATGCATCCAGACTGGGCAATGTGGAGATTGGCATGGCATCCTTTGACACCCCCCACTCACTATCATTGCCCCTCTTTGGATCATCCATCACTTGTGCTTCCACTCCAGGGACAGGAAAGTGTTCATAGGCAATGTGCAGGGGAATCCAGGTTACTACTTTCTCTCTGTCTGGCTCTTTCTGTCTCTTTCTCTCCCTCTCTCTGTCTCTGTGTCTGTCTCTGTCTGGGTCTCTGTTTCTGTCTGTGTCTCTGTGTCTCTCTCTCGCTCTCTTTTATCCAATTAGGGGTTACCTTTTCCCTACCATAAGCTACTTTGCTGATGCATGAAAGGGAGTGGAAGGGATTCTTTCAACCTAATTCAGATGATCCTTGAAATGGCAAATGGTACTGAGTTGTGTTGGCCATGTATATGCCTTTTAATTCCTTCTTTCCCAAGTGAGCCCCAGGATCCAAAATAATAGAATAAAATAGAAATTGAATAGGAAAAAATAAAATAGAAAAAAAAATTTTAATAGTCACTTTGCTTTGAGGATGAAAAGGCTGTTGGATAGCAGGCCCGTCTCCACCCCCTAGAGGGCGCAATAGGCCAGCCTTAGGCAATCCCACCAGCTGTGCCCAGTAAAGACTGTGCACTTGACTGCAGGAAGGGGGGGTGGGAGGGAAGTAATTATCCCTTTGCATAAATATTTTTAAGCCAGCTTTATTTTCTTTTTATTTTATTGGACAGGCCCTTCTTCGGTGTGCCCGAAGAGGAGGAGTTGAGTGAGGGTTGTAGGGCTACACCCAGCCAGGATCTCCCCAGTGCTCTTCTTCTAGATCCCCACCTTTTAGATTACAAATGATCTGGTTCTCTCAGCCTCCAAGTGATGCTCAAGGAGACCACGACCCAGAGCCTGGTCATTATTCTTCTTTTTATTTTTTTAACTTGGATTTTTAATTTTAGTAACAAATTTCCACAAAAGTTTTCCAGTTATATAATCTAATTTGTTTCCCTCTCTTCTTCCCTCCCACCTCCCAGAGCTGACTATGATTTTTCTAATTTAAATGAGGTAATATATGTGGAACACTTTTCAAACCTTAACGCATTATATACATGCAAGCTATTATTTAATATTAATTAATTGCATAATTAAGCATAATAACTGAAAATTGAGGAAGAGTCCTATGAAAGCAGGATTACTTTGAGTCAGCTATAACTGGAGGGGGGAAAACATTTCTCAAACTGCCTCCAGTTCTTTTTGTTGCTCTTAGCCTGGTAGAATTCTTTTCAGTGGGAAGAGATAGAATTTTTTTTTAATTAGAATTATTTAATTTCTTTTTTGCAAGCTAGAAAGGATCTTTTTTTTTTTTTTTTAATTCTTACTCAGTCTTAGAACTGATACTAAGTATTGGTTCCAGAGCAGAAGAGTAATAAGGGCTAGACAATTGAGGTTAAGTGTCTTGGCCATGATCACACATCTAGGAAGTGTCTGAGGCTACATTTGAACCCAGGACCTCCCAACTCCAGGCCTGGTTCTTTATCCACTGAGCCATCTAGCTGCCCCTAGAAAGGATCCTAGAGGCTATTAGCCACCCGTAATTTTACAGAAGAGAATACTAAAGTCCAAATTGAAGATACTTGTTCAGAGCCATTCATTGTCCTGTTAGCTGTTCAGGGACAGGAATTCAATATGTTTGATTTGAAATGCCATAGGGCTGGCCTTTCAATCAGAATTTATTGAGCACCTTCTGAGTCCTAAATTCTTGGGGGTCAGAGAAGAAGGATTCACCTCAGATGATTTCAAATTTCCCTTGCACATCTAGTATTTTACTGTAGGAATTGATGCTGAGAGAACATTGTACAGAAACTGTCTTAGGAAGGTACAAGGAACTACATGAAGGAGGGGGCCCCAAATATGACTAACTCCCCCACTACCTTCTCCCATGATCCTGATGGTGAACTTCAGAGGAGATTGAACTTTTTAGAAAATGGGGGAGAAGATGGACATCAAACTCTTTGCTTACAACAAGTCTTCTAGATGTTCAATGAAAGCTTAGAGGAATAGACCTAAGCAGGTATGTGAGCTTGAGCATCCAAGACACCTAGGAAATAGAGGGGGTACTAAGTCCCATATGGATTTCATGGCTGCTGAGTTTAAGGGGGAAATCTTCTTTCCACCTTGAAAAAAAATTTTTTCATATTTCTTATATCCCATCCCAAGGCACTACCAGCTGGGGGATGCTGAGGAAAGTTAGGGTGATTCCTGACTAATTGAAATATCATAGTATAGTAGGAAGACTACTGATCTACAGTCAACAAGACAGAACACTAGGTTTGAAATTGTGGGGCCTGGGTACAAATCAGGGGATTAGAATAGATAACCTCCAAAGTTCCCTCAAGCTTTTAGCCTATGATCCTAATGACCTGATTGGGATACTAGCTCCTCTACTAAGTTCCTGTGTGTCCTTGAGCAAAGACAATAACTTCTTTGGATCTCAATTTACCCAACTAAAAAGTAAGAGCTTTCAAATTGATTAATTTTAAGGTCCTGCCAAAAGAATAGGACCTAGAGATAATTCTGTTGTTCAATCATGTCACACTCTTTGTGACCCCATAAACCATAATACATAGATGCTGTCCTGGAGAAATCTGTTGTCTCCAATTAAATCCTCTCCAAGCTGACTGCAAGTCTCTCAGACAGGTAAAGGTCTAAGGAAGGAGTAAGGTAAAGCATTCTAAGACCAAAGATTTGGGGTTTGGCCTCAGTTCTTGAGGAAGAGAAGATTTGATGTGCTAAAGAAAAAAACTAGACCAAGTCAATTAGAAAACATTCCTTTTTGGAAGCAGTTACTTTGTCTCATGGCTTGCCCACCCAGAAGCCAGGTCCCAGTTCTGCTCCCCTGCTGCTCTGTTACCCTCCTGTGCTAGTTCCGTTCTATCCCAAGCAGGACTATTTCTGGGAAGAATGGGAAACAGCTGAGTTGGGGACCAGTCGAGGTATTCATCCTCTGTCAAAATGGGGAGGGAGAGCCCCCTTCCATGTTTCTCTCATAGCTGATTCCCTTGGAGTTTTCTTTAAGGGTTTGTACATGCCATGACCACTCTCCCTTCTCATTGAGAAGGAGAAAGGCCTTTTCTAATATCTGTCTACAGTTGCCATTTGTAGTGGGACCTAAACAAATCTCATTTCGAGGGAAAGATGAATTCTAATTGATCACCCCTTTACAGATCTTCTCTCTGAACATCTTTATTGAACCAGAGAACACTGGAAACTTTAAGAGAACTGAAGCTCCCCAAACAATACCCTGCCCCGGAGTCTCTCAATTTTTTATCCTCAGAGATCCAGTGTTCTCCCTGCCTGACTCATTCTCTCCCCCTTCCAGCTTTCTCTCCATTTCTTAGTCTCTCTCTTTTGCTGTCTGTTTCTCAAGAGCAATCTCTGTCTCTCCTCTCACTCATGCACACTACTACCACCACCACCACCACCACCAAAACACTAGTAAGGAGAAAAGACCTGCAAAAACTGAAATCTTCAGGGTATACTAAGCGTGGAGTCAAGAAAGGTGAGCTAGGGGTGATTGTGGCCCGAGGGGGTGGGAATGGCAAGAGGAAGGAAAGGAAGGCAATATTCAGCTTCCTGGTGCCTGAGCCCTTGGTTAAACTAATCATATCAGCGAGCTCTCCACAGTTCCAGGAGGAAGCAGTTGCCTAGCAATACCCGAGAATTAAATTCCTCAATCAATAGGCGCTAGGGGCTCCATTTCTGGGAGAGCTGGGGAGGTCGGGGATGTGGGGGTAGGGGGGTTCCTAGGCATGATCAGGGGTGGGAAATGGTTCTAGTTGAAAGTGTAGGGTAGGACAGGAAATCCTGGAATCCAGGGAAGGAAAAGGTGAGATACATTAGGTTCCACGGGCCTGAGTCTTCAGGAAAGCCAGACCATTTGGAGACCAGAAATAAGAAGGGGGTTCTGAAATTGGGGAGGGGAGTGTGCTAGAGATCCCGAGAGAGACAGAAGAAAGTGACCCAAAGCTTGACCCTAGGAGGGAGGCAGAGACCAAAAAGCTGATCAGAAATCGGAGGCTCTGTGGCCCAGTCCTCCAGATACCTGTTCAGTCCTCTAACTCCGGGTCCACCCCGGAGCTCGAAGCAGAGTTCAGGAAGATGGTTCTGAAAGCCACATTCCCACTCCTCCACCAGCCCCAGAACAGAGAATAGAAAAGCGGGAATGCAGGCCTTTGGCCTCTCTCTACTGTCCAGATTCCCAGAAACTAGGAAGGGCCTTTCGTGACATCAGAAGCCAGCCTGGAAAAGTGAGGAATGGGGAAGGGGAGAGAGAGAGGAGTCTCCGAGGGACAAGAAACCTGAGACAATGGTCTATTTACAAAGTATATATTTAAACACATAAAAAGCGGGTATTGGATATAGACATTCAGAATTGCAGAAGATAATGTATTGAAGTTTCGCTTTTTAGCTCTGAGGCGGAGATCGATTTGGAGATTTGTACAAATCTTAAGAATTAAATAAACCAAACACACATTCAGCATATATGTAGAGACCTACATACATAAGGCTCCCCTGGATCCCTCCCCACCTTCCCCCACCCAACCCCTCCACCCCTGATCTGGATCGCAGTACAGCGGTGTGAATTGGACACACACATACACACACACACACAGACGCCTGAACAGAAAGAGCTTGAACCACCCGTGTGTCTGAACCAGGTTTGCGTGAGGGAGAGTACAGGGATTGAGAAACCCCGGGCTCTGAGGAAGGGAGGGAGGGAGGAAGGGAGGAAGGGGAAGGAGAAGGGGGAAAGGAAAAGGAAAAGAGGAAAGAAGGGGAAAGGGCAGTTAGAACAACCTCAACGCATCCCCGAGTTATCATACACATGGTTACAACATACATGTCCCTTGTATTGTTTCAGCTAAAAATAGCATCGACATTTAAGAAGATACACTTGCTCATGTCGGTTCTTTATACAAACTAAGTTTCAAAGACCAATTTTACAAATATGATCAGGTAAAAAAGCCCATTCTGGGGGCTCCTCTGTACAGGCGCAATTTGCAATTTTCAACTTGAAACAACAAAACTGCATCTATTACTTTTGTCTTCCCTTTTGTCCTTCCAGGGTCAAAAAGACTAGAGGAGGGAAGAAAACCTGGAAGTAGAGGGAGGGGGTGTCAACTGAAGGAAGAGGAGAAACTAAGGAGGATCTCCGCACTAGCCCCACCTCAGGAGCCATCCCCACTCCCTGCCCCATCTCAACCTCTCTAACTTCAGGCTGGTCCTGAATCTGTGCTTCGGTCTGGCACGGAACCCGACCCCAAGGTCCGCAATGGAAAAGCCCTCAGTTTCTGGGTTTCACCAGTCCTGGTAGCACAGAACAAGGTCCGGAAGGGGGCCAGAGGTTGGGGTCGGTATTCGCTCTTTAACTGATTGTGGTACAGGTTTGTGCTTTTAAACCAACAGAGATGACCGAATACCTGAAGACTGTGAGCCGCAGTTAGGTCTGAATTATGCCTATAGGGAGATAATATATAGACACATATACCACGATATATACATATATATATATATGGATGGATGGAGATATGGGTATATACTTATATATGTTTTCAGACATATATATATACATGTATGTGTATACACACTCCCCTCCTCCGTCTAGCAGTTTTTCCAAATCAACCTCCCATCTCCCCCCCTCCCTCCCCCTTGGCCGAGTTTGAATACAGAGTTCAAATAGAGAACACTCCACGAATCGAAAAAGCCTATAAATTATAGCCTTTGCTTTTAAGAAAGGGAAAAAAAAAAAACAGTAAAAGTTCTGGTGAACATTCTTGGATAGAAACACTGCATTTCTCCTTCTTCCCCTCCTCCTGTCTGAGCCTCGAAGATACAATCTCTCCCAGCTCTGAGTCCAGACGAAAAGCAGGGGATCCATCCCGAGGTTCAGGGCAAGGTGAGGAGCAGAACAAGCGGAGCCTCCCCAACAGCCCCCACCATCATGCAGCCCCGCCCCCACCCTGCTCCAGCTGAGAGAGCAATGGGAGCCTCAGCCGGGGATGGGGGTGGGGTGAGAGCAACTTCTCTCTGAAAGCCGGAGGGGAATGGGGGGCGGGGGCGATTCGGCATCCTAAAGAGAAGAAAGACATGATACTTTTCCTAGGAGTTGGGTCCTCCTTTCCCTCCAAGGATAGACTCAGAGAAGGGGGTGGGGGAATTTAAACCCAAAACACTTTTCTTGCAAAAGAGCGCAGGTCCCCGAACTCTGGGTAGTGACAGGCAATTCTCCCAATTTATCCTGGCATTTCGGGAATGTAAACACATTATGTTTGTTGTTTTACGGAGTAAGGAAAGGAACCAAGGGGAAAAGAGATTATACATACATACTTTGTGTGCATATATATAACACATATATTTGCGTGTCTATATACACACAGAGCATAATATATGCTTTATCTCCTATAAAGTGCATTTCTAGTATTGTTCCTTGGACATATCCCCTGCTCCCCAAGCTCACCTTCATCCGAAGGAGGGGGGAAAAAAAGGTAATTCAAATTAATACTTTTCGCTCTAATAGATGTTTAATCTTTTTTTTTTTTTTTAATATATAAAGACCAACTGGTTGTTTGGTTTTTTTCCTTAAGGGTAAGAAAAAGCTTTTCATAGACCATAGTTGGCCAGTGGAAGAAGGGATGAGAGAAGTGGTTTCAATGGAGCTGTCTGAGGGGATAGCCTGCCACACACCCTGGATCATGTCATTAGTAACATCTCCAGTCAGAATCCCCATTTTAGGGAACCCTCAGCCTTTCGGAGTATTTATGTATACACATACTCAAGGTTTTTCCTTCCCTCCCAAACTCCCAGCCTTCTCAGTGTCCACAGTGACTCCAAAGCATCAGAACACCAGAAATCAAAAAGGTCAAAAGGACACAATTGGGTATAACCATCATTTAAGTCTGTATGTTGGTTTCCTCCTGCCTGGAGCTCAGTAAGTCTTCAGGGTGGTATTCCATTCTGGGTGGTAACTAATCCACAGTCTCTTGTTTTAAATAAAACAACTTTGAGTTGAAATATATATATATATATATATATTTAGATATTTTCTTAAATAACATATTTACATCTAATAGAAAATATAACTCTAGAGATAATCTTTCCAACCAACACTGGGGATGGACTGGGGATGGAAGAGGGGTGTGAAAGGAAAGGATCAGCACTTTGGCTAAATCCCATCCAGAAATAAAAAGTACTATGCCAAATTTCCTTTCTCTCTGTCTTTCACTTCCTCCTGCTTTCTCTCTGGCTGGACTCCAGAAATTCATCTTTTCTCCTTAAAAAAACCTTGGTCCGTGTTGCTTTCCTTAATGGTGACGGTCAAAAAGTTTGAGGTCACATCAGTGACCACCACCTTCTCCAGGTTGGTCAGGGATGGACTCCAGGATTCCTCCTCAGGGTCCCCAAGGATTCTGGCTACAGGGATCCTGGCAATCAAGGAGGGCCTACCCCCTTGCGCCCCCATGTCCCGATACAAGTTCCCAACAGAACCTGGGTTGCCTGAGCCATGTCGGACCCGAGGGCCTCCAGAGTCCAAGCCACTCTGGCCTTTAGCTTCCAGAAAATCCGCCCTGTGTTTTATGACTCTGGGTGGGTAGTTGTCCACAGCCAGTTTGCCCACAGCCTCACCTCCACTGGGACTAGCCACTGTGCAGGCCAGGTCTGCGTCTTGCCTTCGGGCCAGCTGGATTACACTGTGCCCAGCTGTGAACTTGCTCACCCCAGAGGGGTTATCCTCCATCTTTCTCCCTTTGAGGTAGTCCCCAAGACTGTCCCCTGGCTCCCCTGAGGTCCGCTGGGAAGGGTCCCGAAGGTCCTTCCGGGGTTTGGGACCTCGTTTCTTTGAGCTATCCCCTGGGGAGCTAGGTTTGTCATCGGGTCTCCCAGTCCCTCGGTCTCGGTCCCGGTCCCGTTCCCGTTCCCGAGCTGAGTCCCCTCGGCAGGTGCTACTGGTGCTGGTGCTGCTGCTGCTCCCAGGTGGGGACAGGGTAATGTTTCGAAGTCCCTCTCGAGCTCGAGAAGTGGAGCCAAGTTCCTGGGGAGATCGTCCTGGGTAGGGGACCCTGATGCCCCTAGCTGAGTCACTTCGGAACTCGTAGGTTTTAGCTTTAGCCTTGGCCTGTGCCTGCAAAAGAAAAACAGGGATGTCAATGGCTTTGGGGCTGGGCCTTCTACCCCTCCCCCCAAATCCCTCCCCTTATTACCCTCTGCTTGCCGGATGACAACCCACCCAAGGCTGTCTCAAGAGCTAAATAAGTATACTTTTATGAACTCCCCTACTGGTCTACAAATCTAGAGACTTTCTCTACCCCCACCCCCAACACCATACATACACCTACCTGTCCCAACAATATCCCTCCCAGCCACTGGTGGCTGCATCCTACCTTGAGGAGGAAGGTTTTGGGCTTGGGACCCCGCTTTTTGGGGCCATACAGCTCCATCTCTCGTTCCCTGGGAGGGGGAGGGAGGGAAGGAGGTGTTAGGAAAGAAAGCAAATCAAAGCTCCCATTTCAGGTTGGATCAAAGCCACAGCTACATGTTTTTAAATGATACAAGGAGGGCTCAGAATGGCCTGTACCTTTCCTCAAAGGCTGCCAGGAGTCGGGCATCCAGTATGTTTTCTTCCGGTTCCCAGGTGCTATACCTATGAAAAGGTCAAGGAGAAGGGAGAGTAAGTACCTGGGGGTGGAAGGGAGGCTAGGGAAGGGTAGTATATCTAACTTTCTTTTGTATCTTTCAGCAAAGAAGAAGAATTTTTAAAAAGAGGAAGAAAAATCTCCCTAACAGTCTAGGGCCACGAATTGCATATAACCTACTTACTTCTGAGACCAGCCTTTCCATTTGACGAGGTATTCCATTCGTCCCTGCGGATGCAAAGGTAAAATATGTGTGTGCTTCGGCAAATGCATGACGAAAACAGGAGAAATGCATGCAAAAAATGCATGCACCAAATGAATGCGCGAAACCCAAGTGCATAAGGCATGCGCCCAGTGCATCCACCACCCCATGCACGAAATGCTGCACAAAGTGCATGCACACACACGCACATACACTGGTCCCCCTTCTCCCCACCCCCATCCATGTAATCTGTGTATCGTTGCAAGTCTAGGGAAAGAGCCTGAGCCTCAGAGCCAGAGCCAGAGCCGCCACCACGGCCGCCGAGGCTGCTGCTGCTGCTGCTGCTGCTGCTGCTGCTGGGACCTGGGGGAAGGGAAGCAGCGCTGCAGCAGGGGGTGGGCACCGGGATGAGGAGGGGAGGGGAGGCAGGGGCCTCGGCCTGAGGCCTGCGAGCACCTACTTTTCTGATGCGCCGCTTCAAGAGGGCTTCGGCCGCGAACACCCGCTCCCCGACCGCAGAAAGCTCCATGTTGACTCGTCGCTTACCCCCTTGGCCGCTTCCAGCAGCAGAAAAGCAGCAGCCAGCGCACGACAGACCATAATATTCCCCCGCTTACGTCAGTTCTCCCTCCCCCTCCTTCTCCTCTCTCGGTCTCCCTCCCTCTCCCTCTTCCAACCTCCCTCCCTCCTCCCTCTCTTCTCTCTCTCTTGCTCGCTCCCAACCTC